>NC_068363.1:51727775-51942775 GCF_020536995.1 Dreissena polymorpha | reverse complement strand
TGTTGAAAAACAAAGCAATAACATTATCAGTTCGCATACTGATTTATGTATTTGCATTTGTTTTTGTATGCCAGCAGTATACCGAGTGTTACGCGAAAACACGAGCTTATAAATGCATGTTTTACGCAAAAGGGGAATAATTCCTCTAATATTAATTATTTAACAAAATACCCAGGTTCTCAACTTAATATGCCGTTTTATTTGTTTCTATGTACAGGAAAATCAATGGTAGAGCTCCACGCGACACTTGTTAACATGATTTTCTGAACAATGTATGAAGCTGTTCGAAATTGTAATCGTATTGAACAATTTGAAAATGACGCATGACGAATATGTACAAAACATTTGAAGTCCATAAAGGGTCCATTCTTGGGTGTCTGGATTTGATGATTATTTTGCATTTTAGTAGGGCATCCAAACAAATGAAGGGTCAACACAATGGGTTTTGTTGAGAATTAAACTTTATTTTGAATTCAATCTTGACCAAATTGCACTTGTTGAGTATAACAGACCGTTAACAATTAATACTTCCACGGATTGGGCGGCGTTAAGCAGCGTACTTGTCAGTCCGTACGACCGTTCGTTCGTCCGTATGTATGTCCTGGATCTTGTGTTTTGAACTAATCTTTATGTGTTTTGTGGAGCGCGCTCAAATTTGTATAGTTAAATGACCTTGATGTGTAGATGATCCTAATGAAAGGAATTTGGGATGCGACGATTTCCAATATATAATATATAGTCTCGTCACATGAAGTTTGCATTTTCAATTTCTCTTTAACTTATGAATGAATCTCGCTAAAACAATTGCAGTTGATTGACCTTTATGTGTTGATGATTGCAAAGAATTTATCTTCGACGATTTTTGGCAGAATTACAGCATCTGTTTTTGCCCTTTTTTATATACGGTCCCCCAAACGTTTTATTTCTAACACCTCTTCAGGTCGATCTCGTCCAAAATTTTACGGTTGAATGAACTTAATATGTAGATTATCATAATAAAAGCATTTTTACTGCAACGAGGTTTGGCAGAATTATGGCATTTAGTTTTTTTCCACTACATATTATATGGTTCCAACATTTTGTGTGTGTTTAGTTCCTTGTAATTTCTTGAAATAATTCAACCTCCCTCAAACATCCGCAGTTAAATAACCCTAATGTGTCAATGATCGCAAAGAAAGAAGTATTTGCTGCAACCAGTGTTGGATGAAGTATAACCCTCTGTCTTTTTGTCTATGTAGAATCTTTAGTGGATTTGTTTACAAACATATGTTGTGAAGGCAGCAGTGTATTTGACACTTTTCTTGTTTGAGTGTCTTAAGGGCAGATTTTTATTCTCGTTCAAACTTGACCCTTTGGAGTAGTGAGAATTGATAAAATTTTAATATGCAAACATCACTTGATGACTTGCAAAAGATTGCTCAGTTGATAAAATGGCATGGGCTCGTATTTGGAAACACCTGCAAGATAAAGTTTATCATGTTTCCCCCATACATGTATATGGGCGCGAAATATGAAAACAACGATGATGTTAGTTACTTGTCAGATAACGAGAGGGTGTTTAATCAAAACAGTTTAGAGTTATACAATTAATACTGAGTAAATGTTATATTGTTTCCACACCATAGTGCGAGTAATGCATGTCGATTAGTTTTTACATTTTTGCACTAACAACACATTCATTGCCTGCCATAAGGTGCAAAATAAAAGAAAATGTATTACAAAATGTTTTGATGCTGCACACTGAACATGTTCGGAAAGGACACCTACACAAAACTGTTTTTCCAGATTTGCAAAGAAATCACCAAATTCAGTTTATGTCATACTGAGAATAAGAAGCATTATACAGGTCTTCAAATAATGAAATACTAGAGCCTGTCACTCTACGATCATATAAAAATATATAACATATAATTATTATAATATATAATATATAATTATATATAGGTCTCTTACGAATGCACATTAAATCGTAAATATTAACGATCGTGCTCATTTTAAATAAACATACAACCAAAAGAAGTTAATGAATTGCTCGAAACTTAACGACATGTGTTAAACGCAATCACTTTGGTAACAAAACATTAAACAATTAAAAGGCTCAGAAAAAAGCAAATGCATAAGTACGCATAAGTTACACACACGGTTATTTGAAAAGTAATGTAACAAGCACAACATTATACTAGTAAGTTTTTTTTTAAAGAATGTCATAACCACGTAATATTTACACACACGTTACCTCAAAAACTATGTTACAAGTAAAATATCTATATGTAAAGTATGTTTTAATGCTTACACTTAGGCTGTACATTAAATTCGCATGCATCGAGAAAAAAGCCCTTAAAGTATCACATTGTGACATGTGGTTCACATATATATGTAACACTATTAAATACACATAATAGTGACTTGAGTCAGGAACAAAAAATATATGACGTATGCGTCAATGACTTCGTATTACTAAACATTATATGCAAATCATATAACATAAAAAAAATGGGAAATACTCCAATTTCATGTACAACATGTATGGTGCTTTTATGGTAAAAGCATTTTACAGAAAAAAACTTAATAGAAATTAATCTGAAATAACTTTGAACTGCCCGCCTGTTATCCCAGTTAAATATCTCTGAATTGTGTGCCGAGGTGTAACATGTTTGCATAGAATATGGTCGATTTCGTTTCCACTTTAAAATGAAAGGGGTTAAAAACAGTACTCATAAGATGATCATGTCATACAACACGTGATATCTGCAAGTTCAAGTACTACTAGAATAAAAAATATATTCGGTAACGAACAATAAGATGCAATTAAGCAAACATAAATATGAAGCATGTAGATTATTTTACCTTACCAATATGGAGATTAAAACGCACGTAAAATGGAATAATATCTCGTACTTCAATTTCAGCAGTATTTCAGTCCGATAACAGATATCACACATTCCCTTGTTGCATGGGTTAACCAGTATGTATTGTACTTATAACTGATAACAGTAATTATCAACGGCCATTTTTAAATCAGAGGAGAAGTAGAATGGCTGTATAGATAATTGAATGACCCATTCCCTCACACATGCTGTGGCTATGTGGCAAGAGAATCGGACCTAAAATCCTCTCAAAAATAGACCAGTGCTCGTCTAACTGCGCTTCTCCGGAATTAAATGAATTTAAGACAATATTAAACATTACAAAATACCATGTATCAAGGCTTATCTAACAAATACTAATCAGAAGCGAAATAAAGGATCCGTCATTTGTAAATAAAACTATTTAAAGATCAGGCAATAGTTAAGTCTTTTTTGGTCAACTGCTTTATTTTAATCCAAGCTAATTAAGTCTGCAAGATTTTTATTAATGAACACAGATTAGGGTGTAATTATGTTGATATAACAAATAAAACCTAAATGCAAATAATGAGATAAAATAAAATGACCAATCTCAGAATAAACAAGAAATATCTTTAAAAAAGATATACGGCGTAATTAGTTTAATGAATGAGATCAAGGATAGCGAATGTCTTTTTCTGTGCAGATCTTAGCTGCATCACACGCAGTACGGGATGTTACGGGGAGTTTTCGCGGCTTATTTTACATTATAACATATTGCTGGTCATAAACCTATAGATACAAAACAGAAAACCAAAAGAAGAATGGAATTGAAATTTAAACATATGAGTCAACCGGCCACACGAGAACAAACCTGTTTTAGTGGTCTGTCGGGCATTGCTATTTGATTCGATTATTAACAGTATCGAGAATCATCGTGCTCATGCTTAAAGTGATATTATGGGCATTTTGCACTGTTGAATTGAGCTGAAAAGAATTAACAGGTCAAAATAGTTAGTTAAAATGTGGTTACTGATCAATTATCTGCAACTCACCTTGCTACCAGTTGTTTATAAAAATATATTTTATATTCGATATTCTTACGTGACCCACCCAGTCCTGTAAGCCGAAATGATCCGTAAAACAATATTGTGTCTTTGTGTCGTATGAACAAATCTGCACTAAAACTAAATTTAGGTTCAACTCGTAAACGCATGATCAGTTGTCAAACGAAAGTACGGTTGATATTCAAATGCATTATTTTTCTCTTTCTGGTATATTGTTTTAGTATGTTGATGCTGCATTAATTACTATAAGTGTATATGAAGTAGAAACATCAAAAATAATCAACGGTTGCGATAGACACCTATAAACTGTTACATGCTCATAATATCACTTTAGTACATTAGGCAATATGGTGGAATAATTATTGTTAAATTTATTAAAAATAATATTTATCATTGTATTGTTGAAAACACATTAAGAATCTATTATTGACATACCATAATTATATTGCTGAATATCTTCTTTTAACATATTTCTGGTCTAAAGAAAATTCCAGGTCACCTAGTTCACGGATAGCGTCTTTATTATATAACGATTATTTTACTGACCGCGAACTCCGGTGATGACCTGTATATAAACTCTGAATGTCCGCGACTTGACCCGAAACCTCGCGGGTTGAAATGCAATTCTTTAAAGTGAGGCCTCGCTTCCACTGCTCTTTATACTTTTACATGTTAACATGTTGACAGGAATATGGAAGTCAGTACTAAATATGAGAACATAGCCTTTTAAGTATAAACGCTTTTGCGCTGGTAATACTCTGAAAATAAAAGGTGTACGCACAAACTGTATTGATGTCGAGAATTGAGTGTAAAACTGTTCTATCTATTAAGCCTTTTCATTAGAGATAAAATTGTTTCATACAGTAAAACAGTGTTACAAAGACGCGGATATGTTTCCAATGTTCTGGTGGTATACTCAAATCAGCCAATGGAATAAATGAAGTGTATTCATTCGTACCTAGCCGCGGGAAATTTTATTTGAATTTTATTGGACACTTACAAAGGTCAAGTCAGGGTGAAAAGCTGGCTTAATGCAGCTTACGCCGAAAAAGCAGAAAGAAACAACAACTACAAAAGTAAAGAAAATGAGACAGTAAAAAAGCACTTATCTCTTTTGTAAATTTGTGCCTAAACACTTGTTCAGTTAAAAGATATACTAAAAGGGTTCAAATAATTCTAGTTCATGGTCATCAACAATGTCCTCTAAGCCTGGCTTCAGAAAAAGTGTTCAATGCCATGACAACCCTAAATAAATTAATACAATGGGACATTATATTCAAAATACACAATCTAAATGTATTAAAGGTTGGTCTCTCAGTGGTGTAAAAACATACTTTCGCTATACACGGTATCATAATAAGGATATATTTTACAGGTGTTGTTGCAGTAACTGCCGCGTCGTTCCTCCTTTTACATACATAAAGCTTAAGTTAATGTATATTTTTTAAGTCGACCCTTTTGGTGGCCGATAAGCCTATACACTAAGTTTATTAATATGTGTGGAACATACGTGTTTAAGTAATAAAACTGAAAAATAAAATTTAGCTTGGAACTATTGTTGTTCATTTTGCGGCTGCTACATCACAGAAGATGAAGCGAATATTTATGAGACCAAACACTTGTTTCAATATCATAAATACACAACTAATTTAAAGTAATCTATATCTTTTTTAATAATTGCAATATTTGTTACGATATGTTTAATACAAGTATAAAGATGATTGCGCTTGCTGTTGTTGATTTTTGTTATTACAATACGTGTAATAATTGTGTCAATGTGCAGGTGTACACGAATAAGTAGACCTTATTATTGTTTCATGTTGGTCTGCGCATTGATAAATTTATATTATAAAAAAATGTTGAAACCTTATACTGAAATTGATCTACGGATAATACTCGCGTTTCAAGTCAGACACAACGACTACTTTAATGCAAATACAACATCTCACATATAAGATCAATAGTTATTGATGTGTGCAACTTCTTATAACTGTATTGGTGTGTGATATAAGCCACTGAACATTCGCCTTACATAAGGCAGTCAAATCCATAGAAGAAACGAGAGAATACTAGCAAACACTTACAAGTGTACATCCATATGGTCAACATGTTATCTTATATGGTTGCGACGGGCATATACAGCATGCGACAACATAATAATATAAATATTAATAATATATTATTTTTAGAATTACATTTAATTTCATTTCACTTTTTCTGCAGAAGCAGCAGGTCCAACCGCAATAAGAAAAGACAAACATATTTGCAAGTGATGTTTCATCTTATAAAGCTACACTTTCACATGATTCATTGACAACTGCTCGACTACCCTCTGATAGTGCACATGCAAGGCTTGAAATGGATGGTAACCAAAAAGGTGAAGACCAAATATTAGACACTCAGCAAAAAAAAGAGAATAGCGACAAGTATTGCAGCTATTTTCAATTATGTGGACCTTGTAACTTGATTAAAAAAAACAAGACGTGCGACCTACATCTGCAAGCTGTGTGATGACAAATTTCTTTGCGATGAATGTAGTACACAACACAGAGCACAACAATTTACATAAGGTCATGCGTTTTCGACCGTTCGACTCACGAGATGGCACAACTAAAACGTGAGTTATGCTGTCGTTTATCTCGAACAAATCGTGTACAAATTAAACTACTGAGGTTGAATACAGGACAACATTCAACTTATTTAGACTTTTTTAACTTCACAGTTCTAAATAATTTATGGAGCACACAATACACTGTTCTTAGCTTATTAGTTTATATCATCAAAATCTTTATCTAGTTGCCAAAAATATTTTGCATCGTTTTTACAATCTTTGTTATGTTTTTATACAAGCCACTATTGTGTGAACCTAAATCTGTTCCAACAGTCACAGAAGCTGCAGGATTGGACCCAACCGATTCGGTATGTTGTTGAATCTTAATGTATTAATTAATTGATTGTAAATCGATTAAATTGACATCTTAATTAAATTATTAAACATTATGTATACGTGTCTGATGTAAATGTTATATATTTAAGATTGCTTTGATGTCCGATCTATTGTAGAAAAAACCTGGTAGGCCGACAGCTACTGAAATCAAGAGTAATAAAGTCCATCTGAGCTGGACACAGCCAATACAGTTTGGAGAAAAGGATTACTTTCAAGTCAGTTTAAAAGAAAACATACCTGACTCTAGATGGAAAGCATATCGCGACTATTTTACAAAGTGTACCGGCGTTTTGGTTAACTTAAATACAGACACTCAATATGTATTTTGAGTGCGAGTTGTTCATGCAGATATGGAGGGTTCTATTAGTGACGAAAGTGATGTTGTTCATACGCTTAGATCCGCCGCATCAGAAATGGTCAGTCTTTCTGTTCGCATGAGTGAAGAGAACATTGTACCGGCTCGATAAGCGTTACCATTAGAGGAAATAAAACAAGCTAGAAATGATAAAGCAAGAACAAGAAAAATTTTCGTTGGTAAGAAAGACGTAACGATGATTGTTGCATAATAAATAATTGTGCAATTCAATATTTATTCTAGCAATGTTTAATGAAAAAAATGTTCTACACAGGAATACAGTATATATACAAATATGATTTTTGCATGTCCAATTTGAATAGGGAATGGACAATACAGAACACCCATTGAGAAGACTATCATGTTGAAACAGGAACTGGAAAAAGTACTCTAGTTGATGGAAAGGCCAACTACGTTCTGGGAGTTGAGTGGGGCGATCCCTTTAGATCTCAACTTGTTCTTGATGAAAATGAAACAGAGAAATCACATAATAAGGTACATTTGCTATTTTTATAAATTTAATTACAAATGCAAATATCGTGTTGGTGTTTTCTCAATGACTACATTTGATTTAAAACATCTGTAAAGAATTTAAATCATTTTAAAATAGGATTAAGTGTTCTGTGTTTGTTCTTATACACAAAAGAATATGTTAAGCAGCTTGAAAATGTCAAAAATATTAATATTCACACTTTACATAAGGGGTTCAAACAATAATATGTTGCATGATTTATTTATAAGTCTCGTTCTACCCCGATGAATGTAATATTTTGTACTAGCACACGGAACAAACCATGACCTTTGTTGACATTTTGTAACGCTGTAAATTAACATAATGAAAACATCCTATTTGTTTTGTCATTCCATTCTTTTACACAAAGTTGTTAATATATATGGTTTACTTTAGATATACTTCACTATGAATTACTTTGAAAAGTATAAGTGTGTCTTTTTTAATTCATAAATTCCAGTGCTTTTTTTAGGGATTATCACATACTGAATGGATTACTTGCTACACAGTTCATCCTCAGAAAGGAAGTAAATACCCGTACACTATCAACATAATTGATACTCCAGGATTTGGTGATAGAAGAGGGGTAAATAGAGACAAGAAAACTGTCGAACATTTTCGATATTTATTTTCATCGGATGGGCAATATGGAGTAATAGACATTGATGTTTTTTGCCTAATATTCAATGCGCATAACTCCCGAATTATAGTAACGGAGAGCTATATAATCCAGTCAATACTGTCATTGTTTGGGATAAATATTGAAAACAACATTTGTTCCCTGATTACATTTGCAGATGGCAACGATCCTCCTGTCAATACAACGCTACAAAAAATAGATTAGCCGTTTGGAGAACGATTCACGTTCAATAACTCTAGTCTTTTTGAAAATAACACAAATAGATCAACGTCTTTTTCGCCGCTTTTCTGGCAAAAAACGCATGAGGGTTTTGAGAATTTTTTTCAAGCATGTAAATACTTTGTTTAAAAAGAGTTTGCAACAAACACGTGATGTTTTATATGAAAGAAAACGGATGGAAGTAACAATTGAAAATCTACAGACGCAACTGTATGGTGCCCTCGACTTAGTTAAGCAAATTAAACATGAAATGGATATTTTTGACAAAAATAAATCCATAATAGCTGAAAATATTTTTTTTCAATATGTTGTGACGGAAGTGCGGCAGAAAAAACGCGCTCTACCTGCTGGGGTATATGCAATTAACTGCACTTACTGTCACTTTACATGCAAAAGACCGTATGGTACATCGAACGATACGAATGGCAGCGCAGCAAAAGGCTTTTGCGTTGTTTGTCCGAAAAAATGTGCTTGGACACAACATGTGAATATTCCTTACTTGTTCACCTATAACACTGTTGAAGTTAGGAAGACGTATGAAGAGATGGAGAAGAAATATAATGTTGCTTCGGGGGAATAAACCTTTCACTGGAACAAATTCTGAAACGAATGCGTGAGGAGCTGCAAAAAAGGATGGAATCAATAAACGGTATGATGGACATCGTTAAAAACAGCAATGAACGTCTGACGGACATTGCACTTCGTCCACGCCCAACGAATGAGGCAGAACTGAACAAGCACATAATCGGACACGAACAGTTTACAAAGATAATTGGATATCAAGGACGGGTTGGGGCACTGTCCACACGGCTTGGAAGGACAGGGATCGCTGACACTGCAAAACAGCTAACCGATGAGTTCCAAACCGTTGGAATAAAAGAAAATGAAAAAGATATATTTCTGAAAGGCCTGCAAGGTATATACAAAATATTTGGCATGAATATTCCTTAGGCTGGCAAGCATTTTCGTTCATTTCTATAATAAATTAAACAACAATCTATGTTAAAACAAACGCAACATGTTCATGTTGCCGAAAACAAATGTGGTGATTAAACTTTGATATAAATTGAGTATACTTTAGTTCTGACATGTGTAACAAAGAAAAGAATAATACGAAAAAAGTAAATTTGCAAACGTGTGATTAGTTATACAACGACACGCATCTGTTTAACAAAAAAAAAACGCAGTAAATCAATCGTGGGCTACGCACAAAAATTACGGTCGCCAAATAATTTGAAAATAGTTCGAGAAAACTTTTTTTCGTTATTATTATAGCGTCCTATATTAATCATGTAGTGTTCTATATTAATCACGTAGTGAAGTACAACCGTTTGTAATTGTACATGTTTTGATATGTTTAAGTTCATAACAAATCATAATATTTTCTGACAAGCGTGTATCAAAACATTGTAATAAAATCTTTGATACACGCTTGTCGGTAAAATATTATAAAAATTGCAGACTTTTGGTATGGTATGTTACTTACCTAATTATTGAGGTGTCCATTAAACGCTGTTGTCTGTATTGTTGATTTGTATGCTGCCTTTTGTTATTTTTTTGATTAATCTAAATTATATGATAATGATTAACAAAGGGTTCCGAAATCATGAAGCTGTATTTAAAATATGATTCAGTGTAAGTATTACAACGGTAAACGATGTTTATTATCAAACAACGCTGGCTATCGCCGCCATATGTTAATTATTATAAATCGGAACACCGCAATAACTATCGTTAAGCCGTCACACTTTCGTAAGTAAATTCACTTAAGCAGGGTATTTTTTTCTAGAGCAAAAATTTCCATTTTAAACACACTTTATTGCGAGAATGTTTATTGGAGAAAACGGGCTTGTATCTTAAAATCTCGTTTATGATTAAGCTGATTAGTCTGATAATACGTTGCTTACTATTGTAATAAACATAAAATATAAAAATCATTTGCGGGGCTAAACGCAATTTGTATAGTCTTGCGAAATGTATGAATTGTATTTTTGTAAATGTGTGATGAGATATGATAATATTTGTTTGAATGGTGAACCGCGCTTTTCATGAACGAATGAGCTATTATGTTAACAATTTAAATAAAGAAGTCCTGAACCCAGAAATTTGATGGTTTCATGTAATTGGAAGAACGCTTAATAAAATTACTAATGTACATGGATTTGTTCATTTTTTCCCACATACAATGTCAATATCGTTTGTCTTAATAATTGTTATTGCTATCTCAAAAATGTACTATAGCGAATGCTAAAAGCAGCATTGTTTTCGGCGTAACTTGGTATTTGACCTATGTTAACCTTAATGTTTGTCAAATGGAATGCATAGGAAATCTCTAGCCCCAAATCCCAAATTAATACATAGAATTGTTGCATTGTTAGAACAACTAAATAAAAAACGCTTTAGTTTATTTCTAACAGGTATAAAGTCATCATGTGAAAAACTGCTTGACGCCTTGTTTTGTGTTGTTTTGTGTTGTTTAGTGTACAATTACAATGTATTGGCGTTCGTTGTCGGGAAATCTGCACTTTTTTGAGACATATTCATACGAAACATACACACCGTTTGAGTTCTGAGATATTTACGAGTAAATGTGTCGGTTTTGGCGTTAAGCTAATAATCCATCTTAAGTTTTTTTCCCAGTCACCTTGCGTTCAGACCATTCTTTTCCAATTGTTCTCTTCTTGGAATAGATATAAACAGTCTGACCAAGTTTCATTTAGATTGAGTAATGAATGCGGCTTCTATAATGATAAAACGTGTTTTTTTTTCTATATAATCTGTTCTAGATAACTGATTCGAACTTGCACTAGCAATCATCAAGATAAACATTGTGATCAAGATTTGTCAAGATAGAGCGGAAATCTGGAACAAAACTTAAATTGTCGATAAGATTTGACCTGGTGACCTGAGAAACGATGGACATTTCTGGGAACCATAATAAAACGTAGAGACATAAAATGTGTCATGCAACAGCATCACCTAAAGAGCGTTAACATTGTCATACACGAGCAAAATGAAATTGTTTAATAGCAGATCTGTGTTTGACAGCAGATCTGATCCCGCGTGTTCATTAATGAAACCTTTTATATTATGAACCGATTGTATTTCTAACTTAAAAGATCGATTATTGAAAATCTCCTGGGTTTATTATTTGTTATTTTTGTTATTAAAAAAGTACGGTATAGTACGACATAAGGTTCTTCGAAGTTTAATGACGATTACTTGATATTATATTACGAAAGATATTACACACGTGGCGCCTTTTATAAGTCACATATTGATTTACATTACACAATAACCTTGTTGAAATTAATATTAATACACATTCAAAAAACGTAACTGAAAACATGTCATCTGTTTAATGAAATATGTTTGAAACAGTACTGAAGTCGTTTCCATGCTAGAAAGGTGCGAACGTTTTAAATTGTCCATGTACAATAAAAGACGTAAGAATAATTTGACTTGCATGTCCGTACACGTAGAAACACAATTTTGAAAAAGACGATCAAGATGGCAACATATCGGTCATCCATGTAATGTTTTATGATCATTTGGAGAACAAATGCTTTTTGAAAATCCATAACTACATATAAAATTGATGACACGTTGTCATTAACTCGGACGCCTTCGACCATTTCCATTTGACAATATGTATAAATCGGTCAGGTCAGCCTTTACCAGACATGTTACAGCTTAATAAGCGCAAAGACTTTCTGTTCACAGTGATTCACTATTAGTGAGTTTACCTAAAACATTGTATGAGTTTTACATAGTTTTAGTTTTAAGAGAACAATACACTGTGAACTTATCATACTAGATGCATAGTTAAACGAACATCATGACAATGCGATCGAATAGTACGCTTCGTTACGCAAAAAAGCATGCTATAATGCACAAATGCACGCAAAACATGCAAATACAAATGCACGCAAGTTTTTAATAGTATTATAAGCATGCAAATTTACATTGTATGCGTAAGATAATCAATTTTCGATTTTAATAATTTCCATAAATATATAACCTACCTGTCACATAAATCAATATGCGGTTTTTTCCAAACTACGGTCATGTATAACGTTATATTGTAATAACACTAATTATAACTGAATGATCACGTCCTCTTAACAATACCTTTGATATATTTTTACTACATGCATGGTTTAGATAAACGACGTGCTATGTACAAGTCATAAACAATTTGTGTTCTGTTTTATAATGTATTTTTGAGATCTTCACTTTAATCTGATCGACAACCCTGTTCATAAAATGGAATATGTCTGTTGATCTAAATATTTTTTACAAGAAGCTGCTTATCTGATATGGTGTCACATAATATTCAGTGTGTTATCACCTAAAATGAATATGCATTTGAAAAAGGTCTTTAAAAAACCAAATATCACTACATTCATATAAACTAAGTCATGATATTGAGAATTTGCCACAAAGGACACAAAGTAAAAACAACTTTATTTCCTAATGTTTTAAACGTCTGTCCTATATATTTTTGCTTTTCCATATAATTTGCTACTAGTTGTTTATAAAAATATATATATTATTTTCGATATTTTACATGATTCACCCAGTCCTCTAAGCCGAAATGATCCGTAAAGCAAAATTGTGTCTTTGTGTCGTATGAACGAATCTGCATGAAAACTACATTTAGACTCACATCGTACATCGAATCATTGCTGTCGTCAGTAGTCAAAACGAAAGTTCGGTTGATATTCAAATGGATTATTTGTCTCTTTCCGGAATATTGTTTTAGAATGTTGGTGCTGCATTAACAAATATAAGTGTAAATGAAGTGAAAACACCAAAAATAAACAACGGTTGCGATAGACACCTATATACTGTAAGATGCCCATAATATCACTTTAACTGCAATGGTCAATTCTATAGTGTTAATAAGGCTTAATTCTGGATACGGATAGATACGATGCAGGGTCCTTCGGCGTCGGCGCAAGAAAGAGAGGGTGATTAGTCCAACTGTTGGACAGCTGACCGGAAGCTGGCAACTGTCTCTGCGCGTACTACACTTTCATCAAGTTTATTCCACGCGATTATAGTCTTAAGAAAGAATGAGTTTTTATGTTGTTGAGTTTTGCACTGGTTTGGCACAAAGTACTCGGAATTACACTCAACAAAAGTTATAACCGACAACTTTTTGAAATTATTTAATTTCAAAACGGTTTCATGAAAAATAACCAAACTTCAAAAGTCTTATTGTGTATCGAAAAATACTAAAATCACATCTTTGCGGTAGTGATGAATGGTCGTGCGGATAGGAGGGTTCGAATCCGACTTTGTGCGCAAAAATCACGTGCGCACTTATGAATTGTTACACACCACATCCTAACTCTACTGAAGTTGTCAGCGGTTTCCAACAAACGCAACACTATGGCTAGAATGTCTATGAAGGAGCGTGGCAGAGCCATTGGAATGCTACAGAGTGGTACATCCATAAGACAGGTACATTGCTCGTTTAAATTAAACAACAGATATTGAATAAAATTCGTCAATTAAGACACTATTTATGGTTTAAGCCTGTTGTTAAGTTTTTTTTAAACATGTCTTCAGGTTTCTAGAGTCTTAAACAGGAGCAAATCGATTATCAGTGCACTTTGGGCAAAACTTCAACGAACCGGAAGTGTTGCTAACATTCATTGCCGTCCTCGCCGGAGAGTTACAACTCATCGCCAGGACAGGTACATTGTACTAACACATTTACGTAACAGATTTATACCTGCTACTGAAACTGCAAGGCAAAATAACGCAATGAACAATCGTCATGTTTCTCCACAGACTGTAAGGAATCGCCTTAGAGCCGCTGGAATACGCTCTCGAAGCCCTCGTAAGGTCCCCATACTCACCCCCCCCCCCCCCTAGACATCGAAGAGCTCGTCTAGTTTGTATTGGGCAAGGCGATATCTGAGGTATTCAAGAGCCGATTTGGGCAAATGTCCTTTTTGTTGATGAGATAAGAGTAAAGCTACGTGGAGCTGATTGCCGTATACGGATATATCGTCGCTGGGGAGAAAGAAACCACGATAATTATTTGTTGGAGTGGATCGTTTCCATGGTGGTTCCATAATGCTGTGGGTTGGAATGTCTTTGCATACAAAGACCCCAATAGTGCGGGTTAATGGTCATCTTAAGGCCGTAAAATACCGAAACAATATCATTCAACCTTACGTTCTACCCCACATTCGAGCGAATTGAGGGATGGTTTTAGCACAGGATAATGCTACGTGCCACACTGCAAGGGCAACACGGGACATGCTTGCACAGAACAACGTCCGTATTCTTCCATGGCCAGCGCAAAGTCCGAATATGAACCCCATTGAACACGTATGGGGATTACTAAAGAGAAGGGTCCGGGAGCTGCAACAACAAAACACCTTACAGGACGTATCACGTGACGTAGTGCAGGTTTGGGCCGATATAAACCAACGTGAGATACGAAATAACATTGTCTCAATTAGAGCAAGGTGCCAAGCCGTAATTGCTACCAATGGAGGGTACACTCGATATTGACAATCCGTGGTAGTAATTTTGTTACTTTTAGATTTAAGGGTGACCATATTGACTCACTATGTTTACCTCCTAAAAATATTTTGATCCTATTGAAATTTGGTACAAATGGTGATAATAAAATGTTTAAGTATTTGGTATAATGTGTTTTTGCTAAGCACATTACGCAGAGTTTAAATATCTCAAAATATCAAGTGGTCGGTTATAACTTTTGTTGAGTGTATTTGTATAGTATTTTCGACAATATTGTCAGCCTTATTATCTGAGAAAGTCTTTTAGGTAACTGCGTTTTGTTACATGGACTGGGGTTAGGAATTCATGGCTTGTTAGGGCAGGCACCAGCCAATCGACCACCATTTAGAAGGATAGAAGAATTGTCTTGCCTTCCTTCTTTCTTGAAGTGGAGATATTTTCATATCCTCAAATATTCTAGTGACACAGCCTGGAGTTATATTGGTGTAGTAATCGGTGATCAATCATGCTGCGCGCTGTTGGATTTTTTTCCAGTTTATCAACGTCTGTTTGTAGATGTGGGTCCAAGACAATGGAGCTGTAATCAAATATGGACCTTACTAGACAAGACAATTAGTTTTACGGCAGGATTCAGGGCAGCGTGTAAAGTTACGTCTAAGGAAGCCAAAAGTGGAATTTGCTTTTTTCGAGATCTTGTCAATGTGAGAGCTCCAATTTAAGTCTCCTGATATTGTTACTCCGAGATATGGATTTACTGGAACGTGTTGGAGGATGTGGTTTTCTAGTTGGTAAAATCTTGAGGATTTCTGGTTTATACTCAGGATGTACCATTTCCGGGCGTTGAAGCGCATTACCCATGTGTTGGCACAGACTTCTAGTGTGTTTAGATCTTGCTGTACGATATCGTGATCATGGTGACTTGGAATAGTGCGATTAACGAGGCGATCGTCTGCAAATAGGCGGACGGAAAACTTTATTGACTCAGGAATATGGCTGATGTGGTAGAGAAATAGCAAAGGTTAAGGGCCAAGTACTGTGTCATGGACTCATGTCTGTGAAGAAGTCCTTTAGCCAGTATTTAATGTTTCCAGTTAAGCAATACAACTCTATTTTGTGTAGGAGTTGTTATGTTGAACGGTATCAAAGGCCTTACAGAGTCGAAATTTGAGGAAATCGTGAACAGTTGTCAGTAGTTTCGTTTCGCAGGAGTATCCAGTTCTGAAACCATGGTTTAAATTAGTAAGAATTTTATTTTTCTTTAAAAAAGGAAATAATGTGTTTGCATGTAATATGTTCTTTGAGCTCACATGTTACGCAGGTTATGGAAACGGGTTTGTAATTTATAGCAAGGTGGACGTCGCCTTTCTTGTAATTAATGCCTTATAAAGACAACTGCCCCGCCACCTGTCGGCCATGTTTTCCAAAGGACCGGAACCATTTCCAACTTAGGCTCATATATCATTTTAACAAATGTTCTAAGCAAGTTCCATGAAGATTGGACCAAACATTCGACTTTCAGAGTCGAATGTTTCACTTTACACAAGGTTTCACTTTAGCCATATTAGGAAAACTGCCCCACCCCCTGTTGGCAATATTTTTAATGCAAAATTTTTGCACTAGGCTCAGATATTATTTGAACAAATGTTCCTGCAAGTTTCATGAAGAAGACAAAGTGTTACTTCCAGTGTTAACTAGGTTCCATTATAGATAATATAGCCATATAAGGAAATGTCCCATCATATGCTGCCATGTGTTACAACAGACCACACTTTTTTCGAAATCGGCCACGATATCCTTACACAATATTTTTCGGCAATGTTTTGAAAAGATTGAAATAAAAATGTGACTGCATGTTTAAATAGATTTACTATAGCCATATTTGGAGAACTGCCCCGCCATCTGGCTCAATGTTTTTTCAATGGACCGGAATCATTTTCGAATTTAGAAAAATGTTCTGACAAAGTGTCATCAGTTCCATCAGCTTTCCCACATTGTACAGGCTCTACAAGTCCCTCGTAGTCTCCGTCCTACTCTACGGCTGCTAGACCTTGACGCTTTACGCGGACACCGAACGCAGGATAGAGGCATTTGAACATAAATACTTCCGAAGACTGCTTCGCATCTCCTTAACGGGGCACAAGACCAACGAGTACTTCCGGAACATGATTGCACCACTTGTTGGTCCACAAGAGCCCTTACTGGCCATAGTAAAACGACCAAACCTGGCTTGGTTTGGACACATCACCAGGCACGACTGCCTGTGCAAGACTGTCCTCGATGGAACGCTAGAGGGAGGTCGACGTCGAGGCCGTCAGAAGAAAAGCTGGATGGAAAATGTAAAAGATTGGACATCTCTTTCAATGGATGATTTACTTTCAGCAGCACACAACTGACCTGGCTGGTGGAGGATTTCTGTATTGTCGTCTCTAATTTCCCCAACGGCCAAATACGTCAATAGATTGATGATGATCTGACCAAGTTTATTAATGAAGATTAGACAGTTAATGTGGCCTAAAGAATTTTAATAAGGTAAATGTTGACAACGCAAGACCAACACCGGACAAACAATTATCACAAGAGCTCACCACGTTGTGAGCTTATACAAATGTGGCAGTATATACTGTTTTTTAAATGTCATATTGCAATTATATAATATAATTTATGTAGGTTACTATATATATCATGTATATTAATAGATCTTTTTAAAACGATGTGTCTATTCTGCAGCGTTGTTTTGTAATATTGTCTTTTTAATTCCAAAACAATTTTGAATATAATATAAATATTTAAGTATGAAATACAAAACGAATTTGTATCGCCCAAAAAGACAAAAAAGCAGAATATTTATACAACTTATTACAGCAAAAACTGACTTCAACATTTGTTTTACACATTTGAGTTATGGAAATGGTGTTTGTATGGGAAATACCGGTATCGTTTAAAATTTATAAAATATAAAGGGTTACGCACGTAAAGCGATTAAATAATTTACGTTTTTTCCGTTGTTTTCGTTAAGACTTGTGCTAATATGTGGATTGCTTACATCAGCTACAATATGGTAAATGCAGTACATGTATATTGGTTCGGTTATTCGATAGACGAGTTAATTGTTATTGTTTACATTCGGGATTTTCCGCGCATGCGCACTGACTGGTTGGCAAAAACACTGGTTACAGTCACGTAAAACATGTATAAAGGGCTTTTGTTTAGTCAATTAAACGATAAAAAATCCGAAATAAACATTACAAGTCTTAAACAATAGTGTAAATATATCATATTTAGTACTAATAAATGTATCATCATATATATAATTTCCTCTTTATAAAAATACAAATTAGTTATTAGTATCAGAGTAAACGTGGTCGGAAGACTAAATACTGACAATACCACACAACAAAACAATACATTAGCCGTATTCTTTTTTATAGTAAGACTTTAAAAAATGATATTTCAAAACTTATAAAACATATATTAATTTGATTATAACTATAAACGGTGTGGATATTGTTATTGCTCATCAGCGACCGAAAGTGTATTATAAGAGGCGCATTTAATCAATTATAAAACAAAGCCATAAAAAACGGAATACATTAACAATCGTTAAATGTTGTTGTAATTTTCTTTTCCATAGAATGAATTTTCGTTTCGTTTCCATTGAATAACAATATTAATACATTTTAATATACAAATGAAAATAAAACCTGCATCTTGTGCAAATTGAACTGTCTTTGCATGTATATTGAAATCTCTTAACAAGTAATAAGGAGTGATACATTTAACAATCTAGCATTTTATGATAAATATATGTATTTATTTAATTTATTTTACGCAAATACTGTTTATCCATTGTGATTGCTTGTTTTCATGATGGTGTTACGTGCAATGCAAGAACGTATAATCTTTACACTAAATTGACGAGTTTACATTTGCCGGTACCCGCGGTAAATACATCAATTGTGTAGCAGTAATATTGAACAATATTTTAACTTTAAAGACATAAAGCACTGTATTATTATGATTAAACTGGCTAACAAATAAATACACATGTTCCTGTTAATCCGTTTCGGACAAATATCTTCTTTTTTTAATATGTTAAATTATTTATTAAAGCAAATGTTACGTATTTTGGCTTTAATATTTGGCTTGCTCAATATGACTGCTCAATATGCCAAGAGATGACATGGAAGTATCATAAAGTCTGCCACATGTGGTCTATGCAAGGACCCAATTAAAGTATAGGTCCCTATGTTTATGACGCCGGCATGTTTTCTGTGTAATTGTCTGGGCAGTCTCCGATCATAACGAGATAATATGCTTGTGACGAACAACGGTTCAATTAAACACCAGGTTAGAAATGCTGAAACAAGTGTCAAAATTGGTGTGCACAATTAAATAAAACAATTAGATTTATGAATTTATTTGTTGTGTAACAAGGTAAGTTTGTACAGATATATTAAGATTAAAATCAGTTACTATATGTTGCGAACAAAAAGCGATCTACTTGTTGTTTGTTTCCATCCTTATTTGTGTTCTTTCATTAAATTTAATTTATTCTAAACGAATTTACATTTCTGAAATTTTGTATCTAAAATGGACGTGAAAATGCGGTTAGTAGAGATTTTTGTGGTAACCACATACCGAGCTCGTAGATAGTGTACGTTCCACTCCAGAGCTCGTTTTTAGTAAAAACAAATAATAACAACAATATAATCGTTCAAAAAAAATGAATTTCCACGCATGCTTATGTTTTATTCAGACATAAATAGTAAAATTATATTTGATACAGTTCATGATTATCAGTAAAAACGATGATAATGTCAACCTTCTCTATATGCGCTTATATGAATTCCACCTCTTTTTGCCAACCAGTGGGCGGAGTCTTAACTTTGCAAGTGCGTGTGACGTCACGCGTTAACTCGTCTATAGGAAATGAGCGATAACTTTGACGCCCTGAGTTTGACACAACTTACCTATATTTTGTAAGGCTGGATGCAAAACAGATATAGTAAATAGTCAGTGAGTATATGCGTTTTATTCGTGTTTCCAAGAATGTCCGGACTGTAGCCCGTTGGCCTTCAACGTGAAATTTTAAAATACTGCAAATGCTCAACATCTCTATTATATAACAAAGCAAGTAAAACCCGTCTACCTTCCTAAAAAGTCGAGATCATAAAACTAAGACTGTAAGTTTGGTTTTCTTCAAATATTGCTAAAACAAGTCACCACAAATAACCTAAAGCATTTAACACCGGCTCCCTACCTCACAAATAAAGGTCAAACATGGAGGTTAAAGGTCAAGTTGAGCCATCAAACTGATGAAAATAAAGAAAATTGAAAGAATACTAGTGCTTATTGTATGATTCCGCATCAGTTTATGTGAACAGTCTGTCTGGTAATGTCTTCTTTTTTTCAGGCATTTCTCATCAAGCAACATGCCTCCGTTCTGATGATGCGTCACTTTTAATGGGGCTTACTATTACTCGTGCTATACGTTTATGTCTAATCATAATTTTCCAGTAAAGAACAATAATGATATATATAGGGAAAGTACTTTAGAAAATAACGACCTCTAAACACTGTTCAAGTTACCAGTTGCAGTCGCCACCATATGCGTAACCATCATATGTCATATCTCACAATGTAAAATGCTTATCTCGCTCATAATACAAAAGCTTTTCTCCTATTGTGTAACATAGTTCACCTGAGTTGCAAGCTTACATTTAGAGAATAAAATTTTACACATTGTTTTGTAGTATATCAGATGCATGAGATGAGGCTTTACATAAAATAACTGCATGGCTTGCCAAACCGTTATTTATTCGTGCTGAGCCGTTTATATGACAAAACAAGAGGCCAATAAAATGCATAAATGTTTATCATACCCCTCTATTTTTGGTAAATAAATTATAAAAATATAATCACTAAGAATCTGCATTTAAGTCCAAATGAGTTCATTTTACGACATAATGACACAATTTGCATGACGTCATAAGCATGCTCAGATTCATGTAGAGCTGTTGAAAAAAATTTATGACATGTGTGCTGTTTTTTTTTTCTTACAGTGGCATTAATGTACATATTGGTATCTTATTGTTGGTTTGGTTTAAACTAACTGCAGGAATTCAGGCCTTCAAAGTTGATTAAGAGTAAAATAGCTTTCTTCTTAACAAACATATGATATAAACCACCACAGACCCGATATAAAAAACAAGAGCACCGCATAACAGGTGCCACACTCGGCTGCGAAAGCTTGTCAGAGATTATTATAATTTTTTTAGAGGTCACAGTGACCTTGACCTTTGACCTAGTGACCCAAAATGGGTGTGGCATGTAGAACTCATTAAGGTGCATCTACATATGAAGTTTCAAAGTTGTAAGTGGAATCACTTTGATTTTAGAGCCAATGTAAAAGTTTGAGCACGACGTCGGCAGACGGCGGACGACGAGCAGGCTATGACAATACCTCGGGTTTTCTCCGAAAACAGCCTCGCTAATAATATAAGGCACCATGGTATAAAGTCGACACCAAACGGCGACGAAGTGGTATAGTAAATGTGAAGAAGTGCTTGGAACAGCCAGATGGATAAATGGAAATCAATCTGAAATTATATGTAAAGGACGAGATTGCTTATATTGTCAGCGGCACAATAGGTATTTCAATACTCAATCAATGTTCAGTTAGGAAATACGTTGTTTTTGCATGTTTGGTCAAAGGGCACATAATTCCCCAAATGCTGCAAATCCTCTTTGATTCAATCATGATTGACTAAACATCTGTCCAGAACATTGCAACATGAGTTGTGTGTGACTTAAGAATTGAACGTTTTATAGCTGGGGCACACATTTAACAATTATGGTATACCTTACACAATAATGTTTGCTTTTATAAACGGCCTGTAAACTACTTTGTTTAACTGCATACAAACATGTTCAGTAATATATATTATGTAATAAATAGTGCACACCACTTTGACTTCTAGTCATACTGTGACATGCCGCTCACTATGCAAAGTTCTAACAAGCTCATTCTTCCCTTTTCGTCCGATAAAAGTTTGCAAGCTGGTTAATTGGCCACTGAAACATGAGGAAGCCCCCATTATTTTTTAATGAATATTTTTCAAGAATGCTGACCATGTTCCAGCTAAATCAGAAAGGCTGCTAATAGGATGTACACGATAAGCCATAAAATAAATTAATTCTCATTAAGTCGTTATTACTGACTTATCAATACTCCAATAATAATATACAGAAATGACCCAAAATCCAACTAAGCCAATGCTGGTTTGTAGAGAAAAAAAGCAGCTGTTCTGTCATGTATTAAATTTTCTAAACAAAACGTAAACAACATCAGGTAAAATCTCCAAATCCTGGTGGTTTGTGTTGCCATGTTTTGAATCTCCCTAGCAACTGCTGCCATGACGTCTGGTAACTGACAGCAGCCATCTTGAAATCCCTGTATGTCTTCAATGTATCAGATCTGGAAGTAAATATTTAATGTACGAAACTAAATCTATTGCATATGAAATACTATCCAAGAATATTGCTTTACTATGTTATCCAAACACATAACACACCCTTAAAGGCATTAGGAATATCATGAAATATGTGGTATGCATTGGACCATCCACTCCATGTGCACCTTCAAAAAAGAGTTTACTGTGAAGGTGATGAAAAAAACACCAACCACACAGTTTTAGCATTGGTAACATAAATATTCAAGAGTTATAATATACTGTCATGAAAGCAATCATTGTGTTACATAATGGTTTGTCTCAAAAATAAAGTTTAGCATAACAAAGAACATACTTTTTTAATCTAATTATTTTGGTGATATTTGCCATTATAAATGTACATTAATCAACTACCAGTGTAAGGAATATACAAAAGATAATTTAACAAGATAATTACATAACATGAATTTACCATTTAGCTGAAATTGAAATTTTGAATAAGTATATATCACATAAATAATGCACTATTAACAGTGCATGACTAGTCAATTAAAGCCTCAGTGTAGAATTCCAACCTGAGTGATGTGGGCAGTTTTTCTGCTGGAATATCTGCTATCAAAGCCTTGAAATGTTGGAAGAGAGATCGGCTACACAAGAGACTCCTGGAAAGCACAGACAATGACGGTATTATATATACTGGCATTGAAAAGTGATACTGTAATACAGATGAAATTAAACAGTATTTTGTAGAGTTTGGTGGATAGATTCGAACTTATTAATGCATGCTGGATTAAAATAAAGCCTAAGAATTATTGAAGCTCTCTCGAATCAGTTTTCTGGGTAGAACAATTAATTGGTGGCTTATAAAGTAATCTGGAGAAAGTTCCTTTACTGAACATCAAACAATAGATATCCAAACTGCAATATGGACAGGGGCCTTGGATGTCCCAATTGCAAGATATACATCAACCTAAGATGTCCCAATTGCAAGATGTACCATGACTCTAGTTTCCCAATTGCAAGATGGATACAGTATCAACTAAAATGCCAATAACAGAGTATGGAATGTAGAGAAAGAAAAAAGTCAAAACTAAGTAGACGTGTGTCTGTAGTCTCACAACAGAGAAAATCGGGGTCTGTAGTCATCTAGCAAAGTGGAAATGGGTATGAAGTAAAAAAAAAAAAAACATGTTCTGTACTTACAAAGTAGACATGTGCCTGCAGTCTCAAAATAAAGTGGACGGTATGTAGTCACCAAACAGAGTAGACCTAAGTGTTTAGTCACAAAACAGAGTAGACCTAAGTTTTTAGTTAAAAAACAGAGTAGACCTACATGTTTAGTCACAAAACAGAGAAGACCTAAGTGTTTAGTCACAAAACAGAGTAGACCTAAGTGTTTAGTCACAAAACAGAATCGATCTAAGTTTGTAATCACAAAACAGAGAAGATCTAAGTGTTAAGTAACAAAACAGAGTAGACCTAAGTGTTTAGTCACAAAACAGAGTAGACCTAAGTGTTTAGTCACAAAACAGAGTAGACCTAAGTGTTAAGTAACAAAACAGAGTAGACCTATGAGTTTAGTCACAAAACAGAATGGACCAAAGATTGAAGTCACAAAAAATAGTATACCTAAGTCTGTAGTCACAAAACATAAAAGACCTAAGCGTTTGGTAACAAAACAGAGTAGACCTAAGGGTTCAGTCACAAAACAGAATATACCTAAGTTTGTAGGAACAAAACAGAGTAAACCTAAGTGTTAAGTCACAAAACAGAGTACAGTCAAACCTGAATTCAGCGGTCAGTCAAGGGAAATGATCAAAGTGACCGTTGTCCACAGGTGACCGTTGAATTCGGATCACAATTTGAAGAAGGTTGGTCAGTTGGTAGTTTTACTACGTCGTCACCCCACCCAGTCGTTTGCATACAGTGTAAAACAAATGCTCATTGCATTAACAAAGCATAATAACAGCATTAACTTACGCGTGTACATTGAATAATAGAGAATAATATCTTTTAGATTGATTTAATTTCATATTGTTAAATTAAACAATGACTTTATCAACGCTGGTATAATTGTTTACTCATGCATCTCATTCATTCAGTAAATAAAGCTTGTCACGTTCCGTTGACCTCACGTCTGTAAAAGTCTAAAAAGCGGATTCGATGTCATAAACCGATAGTACGGTGTAATTGTATCGTTCTAATTCAAAGAAATAGCGGTCATTTAATTTAGCGATAATAACTTTCATCAAGTCATAAACTCTGACATATTTTCTTTTGAAGATACCCCCACAATTATCCCCGGAAAGATACCTTCTCAACACCTTATAATTTGTTTACTCGCAGCGGGCCGCTTATATAATATCATAGACAATTACCGCTTTCAGACGCTTTAAACGCAAAGAAGACGGAAAATAATGTGCTGTGTTTTTAATTTTCGCGACTCGAGACGACCTTGTGACCGTTGCTTTCAGATCAAACATGAATTTCGGAGTGGAATATAGTGGCCGTTGACCGTTATGGCCAGGTGGCCGTTAAATTCAAGTGTAATATAGAGTGTTTTTCGTCGGGGGAATTCCAGACTGACCGTTGTCTGCAGGTGACCGGTAAATTCAGGTGGCCGTTAGGTCAGTTTCGACTGTATACATAAGTTTTTAGTCACAAAACAGAATAAAACTAAGTGTGTTGTCACAAAACAGAGTGGACCTAAGTGTTTGGCAACAAAACAGAGTATAAATAAGTGCTTAGTCACAAAACAGAATAGACCTTAGTTTTTAGTAATAAAACACAGTAGACCTTTGTGCTTAGTCTCAAAACAGAGCAGGCCTATGTGCTTAATCACAAAACAGAGTAGACCTAAGTATTTATTCACAAAACAGAGTAGACCTAAGTGTTTAGTCACAAAACAGAGCAGACCTACATGCTTAGTCACAAAACAGAGAAGACGTAAGTTTTTAGTAACAAAACAGAATAGACCTACGTGTTTAGTCACAAAACAGAGCAGACCTACGTGCTTAGTCACAAAACAATGTAGACCAAAGTATTTAGTCACAAAACAGAGTAGACCTAAGTGTTTAGTCACAAAACAGAGTAGACCTATGTGCTTAGTCACAAAACAGAGCAGACCTATGTGCTTAGTCACAAAACAGAATAGACCTAAGTATTAAGTCACAACACAGAGCAGACCTATGTGCTTAGTCAAAAATCAGAGGAGACCTAAGTATTTAGTCACAGCACAGAGCAGACCTATGTGCTTAGTCACAAAACAGAGTAGACCTAAGTATTTAGTCACAACACAGAGTAGACCTGTGTCTGTAGTCACAAAATAAAGAAGAACTGGGTCTGTAGTTCTTTTGGAAAAAAAATCTTCACTTACTGTCTTTACTTTAACAAGAGGGCCATGATGGCCCTGAATCGCTCACCTGACTAACCAAATACAATCCCAACCCAGATTTTATCAAGATAAACATTCGGATCAAATTTCATACAGATTAGATGAAAACTGTGACCTCTATTGTCTACACAAGGTTTTTCTATTATTTGACCTAGTGACCTAGTTTTTGACCCCAGGTGACCCAAATACAATCCCATCCCAAATTTCATCAAGATAAACATTCTGATCAAATTTTATAAAGATTGGATGAAAACTGTGACCTCTATTGTCTACACAAGGTTTTTCTATTATTTGACCTAGTGACCTAGTTTTTGATCCCAGATGACCCAAATACAATCCCAACACAGATTTCATCAAGATAAACATTCTGACAAAATTTAATAAAGATTGGATGAAAACTGTGACCTCTATTGTCTATAGAAGGTTTTTCTATTACATGACCTAGTGACCTAGTTTTTGTCCTAGTGACCTAGTTTTTGACCTAGTGACCTAGTTTTTGACCCCTGATGACCCAAATACAATCCCAACCCAGATTTCATCAATATAAACATTCTGACCAAATTTCATAAAGATTGGATGAAAACTGTGACCTCTACTGTCTACACAAACAAATTGTTGATGGTTTTTCTATTATTTGACCTCGTGACATTGTTTTTTACCTCAGATGAACCAAATACAATCCCAACCCAGATTTCATCAAGATAAACATATTAACCAAATTTCATAAAGATTGGATGAAGAATGCGACCTCTATTGTCTACACAAGGTTTTTCTATTATTTGACCTAGTTGTTGACCTAGTGACCTAGGTTTTGACCCCAGATGACCCAAATACAATCCCAACCTAGATTTTATCAAGATAAACATTCTGACAAATTTCATAAAGATTGGATGAAAACTGTGACCTCTACTGTTTACAAAAGGTTTTTCTATTATTTGACCTAGTTTTTTACCTAGTGACCTAGTTTTTGACCCCAGATGACCCAAATACAATCCCAATCCAGATTTCATCAAGATAAACATTCTGACCAAATTTCATAAAGATTGGATGAAAATTGTGACCTCTACTGTGTATACAAGGTTTTGCTATTATTTAACCTAGTTTTTGACCTAGTGACCTAGTTTTTGACCCCAGATGATACAAATACAATCCCAATCCAGATTTCATCAAGATAAACATTCTGACCAAATTTCATAAAGATTGGATGAAAACTGCGACCTCTATTGTCTATACAAGGTATTTCTATTATTTGACCTATTATATGACCTAGTTTTTGACCTAGTGACCTAGTTTTTGACCCCAGATGACCCAAATACAATCCCAACCCATATTTCATCAAAATAAACAGTCTGACCAAATTTCATAAAGATTGGATGAAACTGTGACCTCTACTGTGTACACAAACAAATTGTTGACAGACACAAGCACGCACACATGCACATACAGACGCCGGACATCACAGGGTCACATAAGCTCACCATGTCACTTCTGTTTACATTTTCATCGTTTTAACTCAAACTTTTTTCTCATTGATGCATGGCATTTGACAGATACAATTTTACCTGGAATGTTCGTCTAAGTTTAACTGAAGATTTCAAGCCAAATCAGATTGATGACTATGACTTTTTCCTGATCAGAATTGAAGACCATGCGGAGAAACATTAGATGTTTTGGGGGATCAATTAAATTGTGTTTGCCTATGCGGTTAACAATTACTGATTTTTAAGCCATATGTTCCATGATTTGTTTGGCTATCTTATAAACTTTTATAAGTTGTGAAGTGGAAGGAACATTCATTTGTTTCCTATAAGATTGTAAAACAGTAATCACTATGTATATTTATTGATGCATTCTCTGTCAATGCAAACAAGTCAGTTTATTTTGTATCAATTTTCAGACCCATTTTTAATTTAGCAAACATTTTTAAACAAATAACAGAGATGGTTTATGCTTGCAAGGTTGTTAGTTATTGATTCAAGGCTAAGGTCAATGTCTAACTAGTAAAATTATTGTATTTTAAGATCACTTGTGCGATGTAATTATACACAGCCTTTTACACAATTAATATGAAATTAAAATTAACACATCAATTTACCTTGTGATAATTACAATCTCAAAATGTATCATGAAACAAATTATATCTTGGTAACCTATTTTTTACTGATTGAGTTATAAGAAAAAAATGATTTATTGCATACACAATACAAACAAATTATTAATGGTCTAATCTTGTGCGCACAGACGTGGGAAAGAAACCTTAGGTGAAATTAAAACTTAAATATGGGTATTTCATTATGGAGAGTAAGGTGAATTTAGGCATATAGTTTTTACTGGGTTATCAAAAAATTAATATTTCATTAGAACCTTTTCACAACAGAACAATGTATATGTACCTTAGTAAACATTGGAAAAATAATGGAGTGCAACTCCAGTGGTACAACCCAATGGTTACCCAGGGACTTTGTCTCCCCTAGAAAAACAAGTTCAAAGAGTCCCCTGTGAATTGTCAAAAGAAAATGAAAGATCACCTGGAGCTACTGACACGATATGTAGATATGAATAAATGTAAAATTTGTTTCAAATGATAAATCTTCCTCCTCCTCTTCATCATCATGATCATGATCATTATTATTGTCTTTGTCCTTCTCCTCATCTTTATTGCCATCATTGTCCTCCTCCACCTCCTCATCATCATATTTGTCATCATCATTTTGATCATCATCATCATCATCATCATCATCATCATCATCATCATCATCACCATCAACAACAACAACACCATCACCATCATCAAGGACCATAGCAGCAAAGGCAAAAGCATAAGCATCATCAAAAACAACAACTTCGACATCAAACAGTATAGTTATCACATAAATACTCATCATCATCAAGAAGCAACATCAACATTTGTTAAAAGGTTACTTAACGGCCACATCCCATTTAAGCCATTTTGTTTAAACAGACTAGACTGAGCTGAGATTCAATAAGAACACAGTCATGTTCTGAAATCATTTCATGAATTTTGGATACACAATTTTATTTCTAGATTGAGTATTCACAAGTTTTCAGTATAGTAATTTAAGATAAAATGCCCCTACCACCTGATGGCCATGTTTTTCAATTGACAAAAACTGTTTTCGAATTTGGTTGTTGCAAGTGAATTTCATGAAGAGTGGGCAAAAAGTGTGACTTCTTGATTGTTCACAAGGTTTCACTATAGAAGTAATAATGCCCCCCAACCCCAATGTTATCCAAGCGACCATTTTCATATTTGTCAAAGGTATCTTTAAACAAATGTTTTGACCAAATTTCAAAAAGATTGATCTAAAAATGTGACTTCTAACATGTTCACAAGGTTTTATGTATGAATAAAATGCCTTGCCCTCTGGCACCCACAGGCCAGAATAATTTTTATGTCCCCCATTATAGTAGTGGGGGACATATTGTTTTTGCCCTGTCTGTTGGTCTGTCTGTTTGCGCCAACTTTAACATTTTGCAATAACTTTTGCTATATTGAAGATAGCAACTTCATATTTGGCATGCATGTGTATCTCATGAAGCTGCACATTTTGAGTGGTGAAAGGTCAAGGTCATCCTTCAAGGTCAGAGGTCAAATATATGTGGCCAAAATTGCTCATTGTATGAATACTTTTGCAATATTGAAGATAGCAACTTGATATTTGGCATGCATGTGTATCTCATGGAGCTGCACATTTTGAGTGGTGAAAGGTCAAGGCCAAGGTCATCCTTCAAGGTCATAGGTCAAATATATGTGGCCCAAATCGCTTATTTTATAAAAACTTTTGCAATATTGAAGATAGCAACTTGATATTTGGCATGCATGTGCATCTCATGGAGCTGCACATTTTGAGTGGTGAAAGGTCAAGGTCATCCTTCAAGGTCAGAGGTCAAATATATGTGGCCCAAATCGCTTATGTTATGGATACTTTTGCAATATTGAAGATAGTAACTTGATATTTGTCATGCATGTGTATCTCATGGAGCTGCACATTTTGAGTGGTGAAAGGTCAAGGTCATCCTTCACAAGGTCAAGGTCATCCTTCAAGGTCAAACATCATATAGGGGGACATTGTGTTTCACAAACACATCTTGTTTATCTCTCTCAATATATCAGTTGATTGAATGTTTTTAGCAAGGTTCATGAACATAGGACAATAAATGTGACTTCTTAAGTGTTCACGAGGTTTCACTGTATCCATGTAAGGAAAACTTCCTTGCTCACTGGCTGCCACCGTTTTCCATTACTTAATTGATAAAGCATTAGAACAAATGTTCTGAGCAAGTTTAATGAAGATTTGACACAAAATGTGACTTTTAGAGTGATTATAGGATTGCACTGTAGTTGTTTAAGGACAAATGCCCCGCCCCCTAGCAATCCTGATCTTTGAACCGAACAGAGTCATTTTCATACCCAATTTAGGTATCATAAAATAAAATGATCTGAGCAAGTTTGATGATTATTGGGCAAAACATGTGACTTCTAGATTGTTCCCAAGCATTTTTCTATATAATAACCTCGTGGCCTAGTTTGTGATCAAGTTTCAAACTTGACCAAAACATCATTTAGAAAACATTCCATGCTCTGACTAAGTTTCATGATGATTGGTCAATAAATGTGCAGTCTAGAGCGTTCTCTAGCCCTTTTCATCAACTTGACCTATTGACCAAGTTTCTGAATATAAGACAATACATATAAAGCATTTAAAGAGCTCATAAGCTTTTTCTTGCATTTGACATAATGTCATAGTTTTTTGATAACATGACGCTGTTTCAAATGGGGCAAATGTATCATTTAGACAAACACTCTGCATAACTATCATGAAGATTTGACAACAAAAGCAGCCTCTAGAGAGTTGACAAGGCAAATGTGACCAAGCAAAAACAAGGACAGACAAAAGGGCTTAAAGGCCCTATGTCGCTCATTACAACAAATGTTTTGACCAAGTTTCATGAATATTTAACTATAAATGTGACTTAGAGCATAAACAATAATTAATTAAGGTTTTTATATAGCCCACTAGCAGCCATGTTTTCAACAAACCAGAACCATTTTCAAAATATCATTAGAACACATTTTCTGACCAAGTTTAATGAAGATTTGACAATTAATGTGATTTCTAGATTATTAACAAGGTTTTAATATAGCCATATGAAGAACAAGAGCTGTGTTTGTGAAACACAATTCCCCCTATTGCGCGGCTTTGAAGCCATATATTTGACCTTTGACCTTGAAGGATTGACCTTTCACCACTCAAAATGTGCAGCTCCATGAGATACACATGCATGCCAAATATCAAGTTGCTATCTTCAATATTGCAAAAGTTATGACCAAGGTTAAAGTTTTGGGACAGAATGACAGATAGAATGACAGACAAACAGACAGTCCAAAAACAATATACCCTCGATCATTCGATCAGGGGGCATAAAAATTCCCCCAACCCCTTGAAGGCAATGTTTTTCAACAAACCAGAACCATTTAAAAACTCATCCAAGATATCATTGATACATAATATTCTTACCAAGTTTCATGAAAATAGGACAATTAATGTGGCCTCTAGAGTGTTTACAAGGTTTTACTTTAGCCATATAACGTAAAATGCCCGGCCCCCTGGTGGCCATAATTTTCAACCAAACGAAACCATTTTTGAAGTCATCCAAGAAATCATTGGGACAAATCTGCTGACCAAGCTTAATGAGGATCAGACAATAAATGTGACTCCTAGAGTGTCAACACGATTCTACTATACCCATATAAGGTAAATTGCCCTGCCCCCTGGTGGACATGTTTTTTAACCAACCAGAACCATTTTCATACTCGTCCAAGATATTATTGGGACAAATTTGCTGACCAAGTTTCATGAAGATTGGACATTAAATAAATATGGCCTCTAGAGTATAACCAGGGTTTAACTTAAGCCATATAAGGAAAAAAAAAACGCCCCCTAATGGCCATGTTGTTTTAAACAAACCGCAATTATTTTCACACTCATTCAAGATATCATTGGAACAAATGTTCTAACCAACTTGCATAACCATCAGACAATAAATATGGGCTCTAGAGTGTAAACAAGGTTTTACTAAAGCCATACATGGACAAATACCCCACCACCTGGGGGCCATGTTTTCCAACTGGAACCATTTTCAAACTTGACCACAATATTATTGGGACAAATCTTCTGGTCAAAGTTCATGAAGATTGGACATATAATGTGGCTTCTAGAGTGTTAACAAGGCAAATTGACTTTGCATGCCGCATGACAGGTTATTTGTGCTCAGGGGAGCCCAAAACAAATTAGCAAGTGGCTTCTGTGTGGTTGATTTAGCACTGAATACTTCACAGTTATAACACAGTCCTATTTGGACACACTAAAATTGACAGTTTTTTGTTATCACCTTTTGCCATACCAGTCACGACTTTGTATCTTAAATAGATACAAAGTTTTATAAACCCTTATAATCAATAACACATTTTACTTACATAAATCAGAAATAACAAGACTATTGCCAAGTAAAATATGTCCCCTACCGGCTCCAACATTCTCAGAAATATAATTAAAAAATATATATATTTGTTGCTATAGCAACCAGAATTTTTGACGTAGGAACAAAATGAAATGACGTGCATAATGTCCATATTGCCATCTATCCATGTTTAAATTTTTTATTTTTTTTTTTCATTTATTTTTCACATTTCTTTACATTGTAGTTTACATCCATAATTACTAGAATACGGAAAAACATAAGAAAGTGTATGATAATAATGTACATTTTGAACTATAACATATCAAATATTTAGCGTATGCGTGATTATATTTTAAAAATTGTTTACATTGCCAATGTTAGATAAAGAGCTTTGTGATTTATAGCAAAAACATAAAACTAATAACTATGTTTACTAAACATAGAGATTTTATATCTAGAAAAAGTAAAGAAAATATTTTACAACAAGATTTGTTTCAATGGAATTGTTGTAAGTATTTGTTATTGTTTTTAGAAGGATTTTTTTTTTTATTAAATTGTTTTGCCATAAAATTTGTCTGGGTAGCATTATTTGTGGTTTGTAGAATGTATGATTCACCTAAATTGAATCCATTTTTTTTGGTGTTGTTCATATTTATTTTTTACAAGGGCAATCTCAGATTCAATTTTTATTCTCGTATTTAGGTATTCAATAAAGTGAGGAAAGGTTGGTATGCATTTTTTGTATTTCATTTTAAATATAAAAGATTTTAATAGTATCACAATAAAGTTAAAAACATCAGAGTGTAGTTTTTTCTCAGTGCATCCAAAGAAAGCATGAGTTTTATTTATTTCAATTAATATGTTTTGACTGGCAAGAAACGTTTCCATCTTTTTCCATATTATTTGAATGTGTTGACACTCCCAAAATAAGTGGTCTATTGTTTCGATATGTGATTGACAGAAATCACATAATGTGCTGTTGCTTAGTTTGCATTTAAAAAGATATGTGTTTGTGGGGACGATTCGCATGATAAATTTATATTGAAAGCTGCGTAAAGACATGTCGATGGTTGAAATGTGGGGAACAATATGGATTTTTTTCCAAGTGGTTGAGTCTATATCGGTAAAATTCGTGTTCCATTTGTTTTCAAGAATGTCATTGTCCTCGTTTTGTAACTGAATATTGTATATGAATTTATTAGGATATTTTGTTTTGATTATTGCTTTTGACAACGTTTCGTCTGGTTGATTGATATCAAGGTCATGAATGCTTTCTTCAGTTTTATATTCTTTTGGGATTGATGTGATTAGGGTATTGAATTTCATAAAATCATTGTTATTGATGTCGTAGAGGTATTTAATGTTTTCAAAATTATACATGGTTTTATTTCTAAAGTCAAAAAGTTGATATACGTATTTTATCCCTCTGTCATACCAATCGCGATAAAATAATGTTTTTCCGTTTGCTGTTATTGACTTGTTATTCCATATTATTTCCTTTTTGATGCGTTTTTGTGAATGTCGTGACTTGTATATTGTATTTGCTGCAGACCACGATGTAATGACGTCGTGGAAAAAAGTGTTACCTCCGCTTATTTCTGTTATAGTTTTTTCACTAAGTTCGCTTTCAAAAATTAGTTCGTTTCCATATTTATTTAATATCAAGTCCCATAAAAGTTTCCATTTACCACAGTTTTCTGAGTCTAAATATCTTTTTATCCAGCTACTTTTTATTGAAGTTAAGAATTTATTAATGTTTGTAAGGTTTAAACCACCACTTTCATACTTTTTATATAAAGTTTTTCTTTTAATTTTGTCCGGCTTGTTGTCCCATATAAAGTTAAATATACTGTTTGTTATACTATTCAGTATTGAGCTCGATGGGTTTGGTAAAACTGAAAATGGGTAGATTAATTTTGGCAACGCAAAAGTTTTAATGACAGTAATTTTGCCCATTAAGGTAAGTTTCCTGTGTTGCCATTGTTTTAAACATGTGTTAAACTCATTTAGCTTTGGGATTAGATTATTTTGTAAATTCAACTCACTTTGGTTACAAAAAGTAATTCCTAAAGTTTTTGCTTCTTGAGATGTCCAAATAAAAGGTCTTTCATTGCAGAATTTGATGTTGGTTTTGTTCAAGGATCCAATTCGTAATATCGTTGATTTCGCGGTATTAAGGTTTAGTCCTGATATCTTTTTGAATTCATTTAGGGTTTCCACCAATGCTCTAAATGATTGCTCGCATCCATTGATGAAAAAAGTTGCGTCATCGGCGAAGAAGGATTGTTTTATTTCTTTTCCCAATACATTTATTCCTTTAATTTTGCTATTTTGCTCAATGTAGTTTGACAATAGTTGCAAGCATATAATAAATAATGTGGATGATAATGGACAGCCTTGTCTGACTCCTTTTTTTATTTCAAAACTATCTGAAAGATGCCCATTGTTTATGATTAGACTTTTTATGTTAGTGTAAAATACTTCGACCCATTTAATCAGGCTTGACCCAAAATTCAATTTCTTAAGACATTTTAGTATAAATGAATGGTTAAGGCTATCAAAAGCTTTTTCAAAATCTGCAAAAAATAACAGTCCAGGTTTTTGTTTTACATTTAAGTGTTCTATTACATCAAATATCAAACGGACATTTTCTCCAATGTATCGATTTTTCATAAATCCGGTTTGGTCAAAGGATATAATTTCAGGTAGGCATTTTTTAATTCGGTTCGCGATGGTTTTTGTAGCAATTTTATAGTCTGTATTTAATAAACTTATAGGTCTCCAGTTTGCGAGATAATCTAAATTTTTTCCTGCTTTAGGTAGAAGTGTGATAATACTTTGTTTTTGCAACTCAGTAAGTTCGCCTTTACCAAACGAATAATTTATTGAATTTATAAAATAGGGCTTCAGCGTGTTCCAAAACATTTTATAAAACTCGACTGTTAGGCCATCTGAACCTGGGCTTTTGTTGTTACTCATTTCTAACAGTGCGATTCCGCATTCATATTCGTTAAGTTTTCCTTCACACAATTGTTTGCTTTCGTTGGTTAATGTTTTAATTTCAGTGCTGAAAAAAATGTTGTTATCATCTTTTTCTTCTGGTAAATCATTTTTAAACAGGTTTTTATAGTATCTTACTTCGGCTTCCATGATTTCATCCTTTGTTTTAAGTGTTTTACCATTTTTCGAGAAGTGTATTAATTGCTTTTCTTTCGGCATTTCTCTTCTCTAGGTTTGCAAAATAGGCTGTATTATGTTCATTGTTTTCTATTTTGATAGCTTTAGCTCTAAGTATTGAACCATTTATTTTTGTTTCATAAATTTGTTCTAGTTTCAGTTGTTTTTGTTTGATTAATTCTGAAAGCTCGTCGTTATTGTTATTTATATTATTATTATTATTATTATTATTATTATTATTATTATTATTATTATTGCAAACCATTTGTTTTTCGATCAGGCGAATCTCCTCTTCCAATGTGTTTTCTTCTATTTGGGTTTGTTTCTTTTTGTAGGACGTATATTTAATAGTTTCATTTCGTACAGTACCTTTTATAATTTCCCAAATTGTATTCGGATTTGAGTCTGGGTTAGCATTTACCACATCGTTTATACTTATCTTAATCTTTTCTTGATATTCAATATCTAATAAAATAGAGTTATTTAATTTGAAATAACCTGGGCCTTTTCCTAAAAGAGATTCGTTGATTGATAAATATACTAGAGAATGGTCGGTTTTATATCCAGGTTTTATGCTACATATATTGATTAAGTTACATAAGTTTTCAGATATCAGGAAATAATCAAGTCTACAATGTATTGGTGGTTTTGTATTTGAATGCCAGGTATATTGTAATTTTTCTGGGTGTTTAGTTCTCCAAATATCTGTTAGTTCGCATGTCGATATTATATTTAGAAGAATATTTCTGCATTTTGAGTGTGTTTTATTACTTCCATTCTTCTTATCTATATTTGTGTTCAAGACAGTATTAAAGTCTCCACCTACGATGTATGATTTTTCATTATGCTTGAGCAGGTAGTTTTGTAGTGTATTAAAAAGTGTTATGTCGTCAGAATTTGGTCCGTAAACGTTAATTAATGTGATAATTTTATTTTGAATTTTAATATCGGCAGAAAGTAATCGACCCTCTATAATTTCTGTGCTTTGGATAATTTCTATATTGCTTTTAGGATGAATAAAAATCCCAACCCCTTCGCTGTTTGTTTTATTTCCACTATAAACGAATTTCCCGGGCCAATCCTGTTTCCATTTTTCAAAATTATCTTTTGATAAGTGGGTCTCCTGTAGCATGTATATTGAGTGATTTAAACCTTTAAGCCATTCAAAAATGTGTAATCTTTTGTTTTTATTGCTTAAACCGCGAACATTAACTGTTGATATTAAGGATTCCAACGATGATTGTTTATATAGTGTGCATAGTTTTTATGGCAAAACAATTGTTGTGTGAACGCATATTGCGTTTTTATATTGAGATAGAAAGAAATCATTTTGTATTGTGGTCGTAAAGTTTCATGAAAAAATATTAAGAACTTTTGAAGTTATCGCAGGATCCAGAAAAGTGTGACAGACTGACGGACTAATAGACACACAGAGCGCAAACCGTAAGTCCCCTCTGGTGAAACCGGTAGGGGACAAAAACAGGTCCTTTAGAAAAAGGATAAACTCTGATATAAATAAAGGCAACAGTTCTGGTATACAAAATGGGACTGACATTTGACAAGTTAATGATTGCAAATTGAACACCTAATTAAAGACACCAAATCCACAATTTGTAATAGGTTACAGAACAACAATGATAGAAATTCAACTATAAGAATCAATACATTGTTTATACCTTAGTAGTGTTCCCTTTACCCATTTATGCCTAGCGTCTAGAAAAAAGGCCTTGGCAAACAGCGTAAACCCAGATGAGACACCGCATGATGCAGCGTCTCATCAGGGTCTGCGCTGTTTGCTTAAAGGAATTTCTGTAAGAAATATTGTAAATATATAAATAAATATACTAGACATCCCTAATTTTGGAAATAAATTGATCCTATTTTGAAGGATGGGAGAGTCCACTAGGCATGAATGGGTTAATTATTTCATCAATACAATTGAAGAGATGTTTTATGAAAACCATTATGAACATCATCCTACCAGGACATATCTGTGTCCACATGCTTGGCTGTGATGCCCTGCTTTTTCCCTAGAACAGTTACATCTGTTACCCCTCCTGCCGATGTATGGAACCATCCAAGACCTGGTTAACATTACCATTTATTAAATGCTATGTTGTGAAATGTAGAATAATATCAGGGAGATATATACATTTACCATGCAATACAACTCAGTGAGGTAGAATATTTAATTTAAAATTAAAAGTGAAAATAATAAAGCCCCTAACCACCAAAATGAATTAGTCCTGCCCATGCTAACATAAAATCGGTTCTTATAAAACAAGTTGTTTATAACCCTGTTAACCTTTGTTGGTAAGATATATATTTTATTATTTCTATGTTGTAAAGCTTTTTGTTTAATAAGAACATGACCTCCATTGGGAGCTACCCTCTCTGCGCATGAGACCATGAAACCTTGTGAGCCTTTAAAGAGGACAGGGTAGCTCCTGTCTAGACTGTGAAACTGTGCAGGCTGGTATGGACCAATGCTGGCTGTTTATGGCATAAGACCCACTTTTGCATGAGGTGGGTCATTTATGTACTTCACTTAATGTGCACTTCGTATGAACAACATGCACCAATTGTATTTACCTCAGAGGCATGTCAAAATATTGCATCATTCTACAGAAACTGAAACATTGGTTATATGTGAATTGAAATCATTTGACCAATTCAAAATTCATTTTGAATTTTAAGAAATTTATCAATTCCCGTAAAGTTATTTTTTCAGTATTTGTAGAATGGGGCTTTAATCAATTGTCACTCTTTCCAGTTATGACAAAACTGTTATCTTACTAATAACAATGTTCTTTCTGATAAGGAAGTAACATCCTCCCCCAATAAAAAACAAACAAAAAACAAATAAATACAAGAAACTGTCGGAGACGGGTGATGCTCCCCAAGTTTTTTTTTGTCACAATATTGCACTATATATTCAGATAAAAGGAAACGTGTTGAGGGCACAGTAGTTGGGGGGAAAAGATTTTTTTTATAGAAAATTTCAAAGGGCCATAACTCTGTGAAAAATCATCCGACCAGAACCCGCTGATAATATGCACATCTCCTCTTGGTAGTGAAGCTTCCCATAAAGTTTCATTGAATTCCAGTCATTAGTTGCTGAGAAATAGCCCGGACAAGAATTGCACTATATGTACAGTTAATGGAAAATTTCAAAGGGCCATAACTCTGTGAAAAATCATAAGACCAAAACCCGCTGATAATATGCACATCTCCTCTTGGTAGTGAAGCTTCCCATAAAGTTTCATTGAATTCTAGTCATTAGTTGCTGAGAAATAGCTCGGACATAAATTGTACTATATGTACAATTAATGGAAAATTTCAAAGGGCCATAACTCATTGAAAAATCATAAGACCAGAACCTGCTGATAATATGCACATCTCCTCTTGGTAGTAAAGCTTCCCATAAAGTTTCATTGAATTCCGGTCATTAGTTGCTGAGAAATAGCCCGGACAAGAATTGCACTATATGTACAGTTAATGGAAAATTTCAAAGGGCCATAACTCTGTAAAAAAATCATCCGACCAGAACCCGCTGATAATATGCATATCTCCTCTTGGTAGTGAAACTTCCCATAAAGTTTCATGGATTTCCGGTCATTAGTTGCTGAGAAATAGCCCGGACAAGAATTGCACTATCAGTACAGTTAATGGAAAATTTCAAAGGGCCATAACTCTGTGAAAAATCATCCGACCAGAAACCGCTGAATATATGCACATCTCCTCTTGGTAGTGAAGCTTCCCATAAAGTTTCATTGAATTCCAGTCATAAGTTGCTGAGAAATAGCCCAGACAAAAATTGTGCACGGACAGACACACAGACGGACAGACGAAGTGGCGACTATATGCTCCCCCCCCCCCCCAAATTGTTTTTGGGGAGCATAAAAATGTGCAGTATTTGTATTATTACTGTAAACTACATGATCATTGAAAAGCAATAGAAAAGAAGTAAAAAGGCACCGCTACAAATGAAATCCAAAACAAAACACTAATGTTGAAAACGCATGAGTCTTGTCTGCAAAAAACTTTTTAAGTCATGTAGACAAAAAAAGAGGTAAAAAAAACAAACTATTTTTGTTTTACATCACAGTTATATAAGATTACAAGATACAAGATTTCAGAGCACTCACCAACAGAACTAGGAACAATTTTGATATCGTGATGTTGAGATGCCACTTCAGAGCGACTGAATTCAAATGTCTGTCTGCTGTGCAGGAAGTGAGGCTTGTGGATCGTATATCCAGTAGGCAGAGCATCGTCACCATGACTACGACCAACAATAGACCTGGCCATCGCTTCTGAGTCAAATGGGCAACTGAAATGTGAATGTGAAGCAAGACTACTAAGCATGGAAACACATATTGTTCTACATGCAATTTACCTTAAATCAAACCATAATCTGGCATTTTTTTGAGAAACATTAAACATTTAATTTCAAACTGACAACATTGTAAAAAAGAATGGCAAAAGACAATCATGTCTTTATGTCTTTCTTTACTAAATGTTCCCCTCATACATTCAAAAAATGAATGGACATCTTACAAAAAATGAATGGACATCTTACAAAAAAATGAATGGACATCTTACAAAAAATGAATGGACATCTTACAAAAAAATGAATGGACATCTTACAAAAAATGAATGGACATCTTACAAAAAATGAATGGACATCTTACAAAAAATGAATGGACATCTTACAAAAAATGAATGGACATCTTACAAAAATGAATGGACATCCAAAATACAAAAATCTCATTGAAATTGTAAAAAGAGTAATCCTCAGGTACTATTTTTAGTTTTTACACAGGCAATAGGCCTCGCGTCATTGATGACTTTAAAGAATATTGAGTAAATAGGCTGCTTGTACAAAGCCAACAATAAATACATTCTATCTGCAATAAGTGTTGTTTTTTTAAAGATAAATATTATCAAATACATTGTCATGCCAACAGTAAAGTGTACATTCTATCTGCAGTTAGTGCTTTTAAACATGATAATTACTCAATACATTTCCTTTAAATAATATTTTTTTCAGTTATTTAAACTTCATTTACACTGATGCTTTTTTCAAAGACAAAGATGCATTTTTGGAAAAACAGGGCTTTAACACTGAAACATATGCAATAATTGTTAAACTGTATATAAAGAAGAGCAATTATCCTTTAGTCTTACAATAGTCTCATAAGTCCGACAATTATACAACAGTTTCAAGTATAATTGACACTGACAGCTACAAAGTTTCTCTTATAATATATTATATGAACAAGACTGAAAGTTTATAGAGGAAATGCATAATGTGATTGCACTGTTTCACTAGGACATACACTATTATTAATTTTGATATTTCACCATCCTGACTGTAAAGCTAGCTAGACATTGTTGTTTTTCTCAATATGAATTGCACTTTTCTAGTACAGGCCTAAATATGGCACTTCATCATGTTTTCTATGTTTTGCCATTATCTTTGACTGCTTTTTATTAAGAGTGCGGGGCTTCATGTTTTAAGTAAGAGTGCTGGGTTTATTGATCGTCTTTATCCCCCTCTCTATTTCTAGAGAGATTATTTTATATTTACATGCATTCATTTTATTAGGTTATTGTACATAAACATCAAACAGAAATGCCAGTATTCATCTCCTTATTTCATACAAATGGACAGATTATCATGATTTGTATTATATAAATATTCTCCAATTGAAATTTGCCAGGTACCCATTTACTTAAAATGTGTCACAGACTCCTATGCCCCCACACGACAAATTATTTGACATAGACAAATCAACTTTATTTTCTACAGAGAACAAAGACCAATGGCTATGAAAACTTGGTCAAAACTTGTTGCAGTCGAATTTCCTTTCTTTACACTTATATTAAAATTAAGATCATTCACCAGTGAAAATTTCAGCAAAATCGGCCAAGTCAGTATAGTTGAAAAAAATAAATATTGGGAGCATATATTGCAAGGTGAAACAAGAGCTGTCTCCATAGGATGACATATGCCCCCGATAAACACTTCGATAGAAATTATGTGCATTTTTCGAAACCTAAAGCATTTTTCAAACCTAAACGGGGACCCTAAGTTCAAGGTAAAGTCAAAGCGGTCAAAATTTGTGTACGTATTGTAAGGCTTTGTCCATATACACATGCATACCAAATATGAATGCTACATCTGAAGCGACAAAGAAGTTATGAGCATTTTTCGAAACCTAAACGCAAAGTTTGACAGACAGACAGACTGACAGACAGACGGACCGACAGTGCGATCACTATATGCCCTGCTTTGGGGGCATAAAAACAGATAAAGGGCCATAATTGCAAAGAAATTGTCAAAGCCATTAGGGACGAGTTGAAAACATAACAAGAGCTGTCAGAGGACAGCGCGCTCAACTATTTGAGTGCTTGACAGTATAACGTTAGCCATCATGGAGGGGGGGGGGGGGGATATAATGTGGGTGTGTGGTCATTTAATAGATGATCTTTCAAAAAATAAGGGGAAAAAAAATTTATCTGGGGGGGGGGGGGATTCTGGGGTGGGGCATGGGCGATGGTTTGGGCGGAGTGCATTCTGGTATGTCAGGTAAGTGTTGTTTTGTCACAGTGTGAATCAAATGTGATCATAAATAAAGAAGTTATGGCAATTTAAGCAACATGTTCAATTATCTATGTATAAAAAGGGGCCATAATTCTGTCAAAATGCTTGATACAGTTGTCTGCTCTTGTTTATAGATTGGCATCATGTTGGTAAAGAAATATGCAAAATATGAAAGCAATATGTCAAAGGACATAGGAAATATTTGGGGTAGTACGCAAACTTTAACATAGATTTATCAATAATATGCATATTCTAATATGCATATTCTAAGTATAAAAGGGGCAATAATTCTGTCAAAATGCTTGATACAGTTGTCTGCTCTTGTTTATAGATTGGGGTCATGTTGGTAAAGAAGTATGCAAAATATAAAAGCAATATGTAAAAGAACATAGGTAATACTTGGGGTAGTACGCAAACTTTAACATTTGCACACTAGCGCTAACGGGAAGGGAAACGCCGACGCTGGGGTGAGTAGGATAGCTCCACTGTATATATTTCATATATAATAGTCAAGCTAAAAAGAATGGGACTAATTTTTCTTAAGTGGCAAAATAGACAAAGGGTCATAATTCTGCTAAAAAAAATCACACCCTTGCTTTAAGTTCATCTTCACATTAGGGTTACTTGAGAATGCTGTAGCAAAGATCAAACCTGCACTTAAAAAGGAAATTGAAACACAACTTTTTTAACATGAAAAGCAGATGAAGTGCAATATTTCTACAAAAACTTGCTACAGCGTTAGTTCCTGTCTTGGGGCTCATCTACACATAAAGGTAATTCAACTATTTAAGTTGAGATCCATCCGGCAGTTTAACCCATTTGTGCCTAGCGTCTAGAAAAAGGCATTGGCAAACAGCATAGACCCAGATGAGACGCTGCATAAGATGGGCAAGATGAGTCATGATGGGTCACTTACCTTCCAATTACAATTGATTCCAGGAATATGGGTCTGGACAGGAATTGAGATAACAGCGCCCCCTGCAAGATCATGATGGATCACCTACCTTCCAATTACTATGGAATCCAGGTATATGGGCGTGGACAGGAAGTGAGATAGCAGCACTCCCTGCAAGGTCATGATGGATCACCTACCTTCCAATTTCTATGGAATCCAGGTATATGGGCGCGGACTGGAAGTGAGATAGCAGCACTCCCTGCAAGATCATGATGGATCACCTACCTTCCAATTTTTATGGAATCCAGGTATATGGGCGTGGACAGGATGTGAGATAGCAGCGCTCCCTGCAAGGTCATGATGGATCACCTACCTTCCAATTACTATGGAATCCAGGTATATGGGCGTGGACAGGAAGTGAGATAGCAGCACTCCCTGCAAGGTCATGATGGATCACCTACCTTCCAATTACTATGGAATCCAGGTATATGGGCGTGGACAGGATGTGAGATAGCAGCGCTCCCTGCAAGGTCATGATGGATCACCTACCTTCCAATTACTATGGAATCCAGGTATATGGGCGTGGACAGGAAGTGAGATAGCAGCACTCCCTGCAAGGTCATGATGGATCACCTACCTTCCAATTACTATGGAATCCAGGTATATGGGCGCGGACAGGAAGTGAGATAGCAGCACTCCCTGCAAGGTCATGATGGATCACCTACCTTCCAATTACTATGGAATCCAGGTATATGGGCGCGGACAGGAAGTGAGATAGCAGCACTCCCTGCAAGGTCATGATGGATCACCTACCTTCCAATTACTATGGAATCCAGGTATATGGGCGCGGACAGGAAGTGAGATAGCAGCGCTCCCTGCAAGGTCATGATGGATCACCTACCTCCCAATTACTATGGAATCCAGGTATATGGGCGTGGACAGGATGTGAGATAGCAGCGCTCCCTGCAAGGTCATGATGGATCACCTACCTTCCAATTACTATGGAATCCAGGTATATGGGCGTGGACAGGAAGTGAGATAGCAGCACTCCCTGCAGGGTCATGATGGATCACCTACCTTCCAATTACTATGGAATCCAGATATATGGGCGTGGACAGGAATTGAGATAACAGCACTCCCTGCAAGGTCATGATGGATCACCTACCTTCCAATTACTATGGAATCCAGGTATATGGGCGCGGACTGGAAGTGAGATAGCAGCACTCCCTGCAAGGTCATGATGGATCACCTACCTTCCAATTACTATGGAATCCAGGTATATGGGCGCGGACAGGAAGTGAGATAGCAGCGCTCCCTGCAAGCCTACAACATTCCAGCGCGCCATCTTGTCACTACATGACATGGACAGAGTCCGTTCTCCACGCCCTGGCTTTGTCCTGAATTTTAAAAGTCTCATTTTCAGATTTGTACTATGAGAAAACATTAGCCAGGTAAAATGTAAATATTATGTTAAATCAATAGTGATTCATTTATATCTAACTATTTTTCTATACATCCTAGCTTTAATTTAATCACATACAGATTTGACAACATTTGATTTTTAACTCACTTAAATATTCAGAGGACAGAACTTTTGCTAGAACTATATGGCTTGCAATAACATATATCTATTCCGTGATTGCTGAGTATGTGATGATAAATTCAATAAGGATCTTTTCATAACCACTGCCAAATTCTGTACCTTAAATTTTATTCTGCTACACAAGATACATGATAGATGATACTAATGAAAAATAAACGCCCAAAATGTTAGAAGCATGGACGTAAGTAAATATTTTGAGTTAAGACTAAAAAATGCCTCAAAAAGTCTCTTTCAATAATTGCACCGTATGAAGGAACAACTTTCACCCTACATTTTTTCTGCATTAGGCCAAGCTTCCCCAACATGTCTCTCATCATTTTAAAAAGGGACATAAATGCCAGATAATTTACCTGAAAGCCCCTAGGGTGTGGTAGAAGACCCCTTGCTGTTTAGGGTCCTGGACACCACCCACAATGCACTTGGCACCAGTCCTGTAAACATCACCCGCTGAAAGTGTATACTTGCTTTATTTAAACCTTTGCATGCTGGGAAATTTGTCGTCCGCTAATATGTCATCTGCCGAATTTCTAAAATTAGCAGTTTCTTCCATTTTTTTCAAAGAATACTATCAGAATAGTAAACAGTTTGGATCCTGATTAGATGCCACGTTCTGTGGCGTCTCATCTGGATCCAAACTGTTTGCAAAGGCCTTCAAAATGAAAGAGTTAATACATATCCAAAAAGTAGAAATCATAACTCTGATATCACCAATTCAATATTACATTACAACATACTAAATTTTTCTGAAATAACATTATGACATGTATTTTAGTGTTTTGACTATTTAACCCTTTCCCACTAAGATATGTATTTTGACGCATTTGTATTTAATTTAAGACCTTTCTTACTAGATCCATGTTTTTAAGGCTTCATTTCCAATGTTTAGGTACTGATGAGCAGCAAACAGCATAAAACCTGAACAGAATGCAAGTTACTCACAGGCTGTTCTGGTTTTATATTGTTATCAAATAGCCATTTTCACTTTGCTTCTAAGTTGGAAAGGGTTAAAAACGCTGTCTTGTTTAAATATACCATGACATCAACAAAGTCATAGATACAAAAACTGACAACTCCTCAATAATATCAGATCTGTCCAGTGATCAATGTCTGGTTGAATCGCTCTACTTCAAATAAATACCAAATATGTTAAAGACTGTTTCTATTGAAACAACGCTTGGTAATTGAATATGTTTTTTTTTTAAACATCAATGCCTAAAGCCAGCATCCATCTGCAGAATACACTTGGCCTTTATTTCAATATAAGAGTATTTGATCTTTTATTAATTTATTAAGTGCATGCATAGCACGTTACATACTATGGTCGTTTATGTCAAAAATAAACCCTATGACGCAATTATGGCTCAGACTTTTGACAGGAAACATGACACATCATTATAATCAGATTGACAGCAGCCAATGGTGCCAAAAGGAGTCAGATATAGCAGCCTGTGGTGTCAATATCCATGAAGAAATGACGCAACCAAACTATCTAAAGCATATAAAGAAGCCAGATATACAGAGTATAACAGGTTACTGCCCTATAGTTGTGTAACATATCAGGTCAGACTAAGAATACAAGAACGGCTTGTCGAGCCGTTATTTTATTTGTGCCAAACCTGATATAGTAGCCTATGGTGTCAATATCCAAGTAAAAATGATGAAGCATACACAACTAAAGCATATAAGAAGCCAGATGTTACAAAAAGTAGAACCCATCCGTTTCATATCCAATAAAAGATGGGAGAAAAAAGCAAAGTAGCATCAACAATTTGTATTGAGCTGGTTCCGAGTTTCTTTTCTAACCTTTTTAGGGATGGGGCCTGGGCCCTTTTAGTTTGACAAATTGTGTTGTTTCGACTGAAATTCGTTTTTTGCTAATAAATACTAGAAATGGCGCAGCAGAGGCCAACGCGTATCCCCACACTGCATGTTGTAAGTAAAATGAGTGAAAATCTCTGACCCAGTCCTACCCCAACCCCCATAACTTTTTACCCAGGGGTCATATCAAAATTCTACATAGTGCACTGTCGTGCATATGCTCATAGCTACCTTGTGTGTAAGTTTCAAGGTTCTAGTGCTAATAGTGTAGGAGGAGAAAGTGGCCAGGACAGATGGACAGACGGCGGAGATAACCATTATATCCCCACGCCTTCTCTGAAAAGCGTGGGGATATATTTTGTTTTGTTTTAAGGCAGATATTTGGGAAAAATATATACATTTGTACTTATTGAGGTTCCCAATTGGGCTGAATTTCTTTCCCAAATGTTACCAAAAAGACGGCTATTTGGTTCAGACCAGTTTCGTGCCAAACAAACTACATATAAAACCTTATATTAGTGCAAGCAAAAAGAAGTAGATCTCAAGTCTAGAAACATTAAAACATCAGATACAAAATGCGTATTAATTATTGTATGTAAAGATCACAATAGATATACAAATATGACTACTTCTAAACACTGGTTCATGAAAAAACATATTACTGTTTCTATAATCTCATGAAGTTTAAATATAATAAGCAATGTTTTGTTCATAGCGTTCAAAAGCGTTAAAAGATCTTTAGAATATGTAAAACATTTCAAAACGTGAAGTGAACTTTCCAGCATCAACAAGAGCTGTCTCCATAGGATGACATATGCCCCAATAAATGCTTTGATAGAAGTTATTGAAATAAACTAAGTGACCCCGTGACCTAGTTTTTGACGAGTAATGGCCCATATTCAAAAGTGACCTAGATATTGTCTAGAGACAACTTCTGACCAAGTTTGGTAAAGATCGGATGAAAACTATATAAATTAGAGAGCGGACACAAAAAGTGGCTATTGAAATGCACTAAGGGACCCCGTGACCTAGTTTTTGATGAGGCATAACCCATATTCGAACTTGACTTAGATATTGTCTTGATACAAATTCTGACCAAGTTTGGTAAAGATCGGATGAAAACTATTTGAATTAGAGAGCGGACACAAAAAGTGGTTATTGAAATGCACTAAGTGACCCCGTGACCTAGTTTTTGACCCGGCATGACCCATATTCGAACTTGACCTAGATATTGTCTTGATACAACTTCTGACCAAGTTTGGTAAAGATCAGATGAAAACTATTTGAATTAGAGAGAGGACACGAAAAGTGGTTATTGAAATGCACTAAGGGACCCGTGACCTAGTTTTTGACCCAGCATGACCCATATTCGAACTTGACTTAGATATTGTCTAGATACAACTTCTGAATAAGTTTGGTAAAGATCGGATGAAAACTATTTGAATTAGAGAGCGGACACGAAAAGCGGTTATTGAAATGCACTGCGTGACCCCGTGACCTAGTTTTTGACCCGGCATGACCCATATTTAAACTTGACCTAGATATTGTCTAGATACAACTTCTGACCAAGTTTGGTAAAGATCGGATGAAAACTATTTGAATTAGAGAGCAGACACAAAAAGTGGTTATTGAAATGCACTAAGTGACCCCGTGACCTAGTTTTTGGCCCGGCATGACCCATATTCGAACTTGACCTAGATATTGTCTAGATACAACTTCTGACCCAGTTTGGTAAAGATTGGATAAAAGCTATTTGAATAACAGAGCGGACACGAAAAGTGTGACAGACTGACAGACGGACAGACTGACGGACAGTGCAAAAACTATATACCCCCTTTTCTTCGAAAGGGGGCATAAAACAACATATAAATGTGAATAAAACTTAAATCTTTATTGCAAATAAAAACCCACACATAAACATGTTGGATCGTACAGGTTTCAAACACATGTTTTATTTAGCGTATTCAGTGTAATTAATTAATAATTTAATTGTTAAAATTTCATAGTTCAGAGCCTCTCTTAAAGGTAAAACTTAAAACATTATTACAGCAGTTGTAACAAGACTATTGTCAAGCAATATAAGTCCCCTACCGGCTCCATCAATTGTCAGAAATTCCACCATTTTTAGAATATTTTTGTTTATTTGTTGCCATAGCAACCAGAATTTTTGACGTAGGAACAAAATGAAATGACGTGCATAATGTCCATATTGCCATCTATCCATGTTTCAAGTTTCATGAAAAAATATTAAGAACTTTTAAAGTTTTCGCAGGATCCAGAAAACCACCATTTTCAGCAGTTTTTCAAGTCTATTTGATGCCAAAGCAATCAGAATTTTTGACAAAGGAACGAAATAAAATGATGTGCATAATGTCCATATTGACATCTATCCATGTTCCAAGTTTCATAAAAAAAATATTAAGAACTTTTAAAGTTATCGCAGGATCCAGAAAAGTGTGACAGACTGACTGACTGACAGACAGACTGACAGACAGACGGAGCGAAAACCATAAGTCTCCTCCCGTGAAACCGGTAGGGGACTAAAAATACTTGATTTTAATAAATCCCATAAAATACTTTATTGTATCTTTTGGTTTGTTTTTACACAATGAAGGGGAATATAATAGACTTATCACTTCAGTAGCATATGAGAATGTGTTAAATTAAACACACAATAATTGCATAATACCTTCAGATACTGACTGCTCCATCTTGACCCTCTTACAAGTGCTATTTTCTTGGTCACACTTTGGTCGTTTCAAACTGCCCATACTCGTTGCTGAATATGATCTTTCATTGGGGGATGTCCCAGGAACACTTCCCTCAATGAGAGACTTTTGATCCTCTATCTGTGTTTGAGTAACATCAACATTGGAAACCTCCCCAAGAAGCGTATCGCTGTTGTCATGACAACACAACTTCTTGTCCAGGTTTCCAACCTGGCCTGACAAATCCGATTTATCATCGGCAGCAGGAAAACATTCCTGGGTTTTCCCATAGGAATCACATTTGTGAACTAATTGCAGATCCTGTTGTCTAGAACAATGACCAGGTTCATTAATAGTTGCATTTCCATGGAAACAACAATCATTGTCATGTGCCACATCATATTGACCTTGAGTTTCATCACAACCAGTTTGGTTTTGACAACACTGCACCTCACAGCCTTCATTTTCCTCTGCTGCTGCTGATGATGTGTCTGGTTTTGGAAATATTGAGGCATCCCCACCTTCAAGAAAACAATAACTAAGATTTATTAAAATTCATTATAGACAATAGCGTTTAATTGTTTTGCTAATTATAACAATGAGTTTTAAGAGTGCTATTTGTCACAACTATACACCAGTAAGAAAAGTCACAATTGATAACTCTTATTTATCTTTCACCTTCAATTATGACCCTTACCTTCGACCTAGAAACTTGGTTATGATGTGAGCCTGTTAGTTTGCTAGTAATTCCTGCAAAGTTATTTGTAAAATCCTTACTTTTCTCAATACTATGATTTGAAAATACCTTCATTTGACTTTTGACCTTATGTTTTGACCTTGCCCTAATATACCTGGTTCTTGCACCTTACATTATTTAAAATCCATTCATACAGGAAAAAGTAAGGTTCTGAACAAAGTTTCAAGTACATATTGCCTTAAAATGAATGTTATTTAACTATGAACAGATCTTAGACTTTGAGACCTGTATTTAAGGCACTACAGTCCCTCTCATTATGTTGATCACTTGTAAAAACTTATATGAAAATCCAACCCAGCAGTTTATAAATCAAAGCGCTGAAGGCACTGTAGGTGTTCGCTGTTGTAAAATGTGGTCCTTGATTAGCTTGTGCGCATTGCACAGGCTAATCAGTATGCACAGGCTAATCTTATTTGACATTCATTAAGCCCCGTTTTCCCTGAAAGCAGCCAATATGTACAGATTTCAATGATAAACACCAGACTGCCAAATCTCGTCTTTACAAGCTGTTAAACACTATTAGTCATATAAACACTCTGCAGTGTGCCAGTGGTGAACTAAAAAGGCAAATACACAGCGGTTCATCACATTCACATGTATGTTGAGACACGAACGACAACTCTGCTAGGAGAATGGCATTTGTCGTCTGCTGCAGCAGGCAGTGGTTGTCTTTCCATACCGTAGGTAAGGCTTCTAAGCACATACTGATTTGCAAAATATGGTCTGTAACATTAGCGTGAGCTAAGGCTCACACTAAAAACAACTAAATAGGACTATTAATCTTGGGTTTATTATATTCTGTTGATCATTGAACAAAGTAAAAATTTGGACAAAGTGTAAAGTACAAATTTGACCTTTGATATTGAGTTGTCACCTTGAATAAGGGACCTGTTTGTTCCATACGACACTTGTTGTGATCATACTGGGCACTTGCCACAAGTCATCTTAAAATCTAATCATGCTGGACAAAGTATTAACTCCAACAAAGTGTTTAGAACAATTGTCCTGAATTTGTCCTTTGACCTTTACTTGTGAACTTTACCTTGGATTGAAGGACCTGTTAGTTACACACAAGTTAGGATCAGGACAAATATATTATGCCCCCTGCCAGTATTTAATCTGCCCAATAATGTTACCATTATTTAGCTACCGGTATTTAAAATAAAAAGCTCATAATAATTTGAGTTGAGTTAAATGTAGATATAAAATGGTTTAAAAAAGGCTATTCATAACGGAATCATGGATGTTTTCTGCTGCCTTAAATTCAAAATATTCTGAATCTGTAACTTGTCCAACATTTTATTCATATCAATAAAAAAATTTATTTGCACAATCATTAAAGTACATATATGAATAAATCCTTTCTGGCAATATACACCAGTTTAAAACAAAAACTTGAGAAAAAAAACTTTAAAGAAAACAGCTGCAAGCATTTCTGCATTTGTTTTTTTACCTTTTATACAACTATCATCAGAAATGCTCCCGTATATTTTCAAATGGGTATAAACTAAAAGCTCTGGAGACTCCTATATATATGGACAGCAATAAGATAACAAGCGAAATGTGAACAAACATGCATTTTAACAGGCCAGATTAATATGCAATAAACACTCATAATTTTAACTTCAAACATTTTATCAATAGTTATATGTTTAATATAAATCTCTCCATAAATGGGCGTTAATTTTCAAAGCAATGCTATTACTTTACAGATTCAACATGTTAAACATTTCAAGTACGGCAAATGCTTTTACTACCAGCTTAATTTGCAACAAAGACATAATGTGTAAAATAAGGCAATGGAGAGTAATATCTTCACAAGTAAGAATTCTTAAACCAAGATTCATTTTCTCTGGACAGCATTTAGTCTTAACCCATTTATGCCTAGCGTCTAGAAAAATGGCCTTGGCAAACAGCGTAGACCCAGATGAGACGCTGTTTGCTTAAAGGAATTTATATAAGAAATATTCTAAATATAGAAATAAATATACTAGACATCCCTTATTTTGGAAATAAATTGATCCAATTAAGAAGGATGGGAGAGTCCAATAGGCATAAATGGGTTAATCTTAATGCAGTTTTGTCTTGGTGTTCATCTTTGGTAAGCCAATAAATGCGGAGTGCCTCTATTTTCAGTACATATAGGTGTAAATTGCTGCAAAAATCTGGGTCCTCAGCAGGCAGTGTTTTTTGCCATTTTTGCAATTGGCCATGGACGGTCGTTTAGATAAGGTCAAAATCATATTGTTTTACTGTAAAATTTCGTTGGTGTTATTGCTTAAAAGTACTCTCAAATAAAGAATGAAAGAACATTGTAAAATGTAAATTTGAAATAAGACTTCAATCTTCCAAGGGATGTTCTCACATAAAAGTGTTAATTGAATGTTCTGCATTTATCTTTTGTAAAATTCTGTCTATTATCAAAGGTTAATCAGCAAATTTCCATGAATTTCAAAGAAAAGTGATTGTGTTTTTTTTAAATCCTTTTAATTCTTCTTTTTAACTGTATGTATGGACAAAGCTTCAATTTTCGACGATATAAAAAAATAATCCAAACAAACATGCAGTTTTGTGCTAACATTTAAATGATTGAACTGTATATGCAGCCGTCTCATTTCTTCATAATTTTTATGAAGGCACTGAGGGGTAAACATAAGACCTCAAGGAACTTAGCCTAGTTGTTAACCTGCACATGAACCATAGGCCCAGAGGGGTAAACATAAGACCCCCAAGGAACTTAGCCTAGTTGTTAACCCCCACATGAACCATAGGCCCAGAGGGCTAAAAATAAGACCCCAAGGAACTTAACCTAGTTGTTAACCCCCATATGAACAATAGGCCCAGAGGGGTAAACATAAGACCCCAAGGAACTTAACCTAGTTGTTAACCCCCACATGAACCATAGGCCCAAAGGGGTAAACATAAGACCCCAAGGAACTTAGTTTAGTTGTTAACCCCCACATGAACCATAAACCCAGAGGGGTAAACATAAGACCCCAAGGAACTTAACCTAGTTGTTAACCCCCACATGAACACTATTCATACAAATTAGCCAAACTAACATTTGGACTAATGTTCTCGCCAAGTTTTATGATGATTGGGCAATAAATGTGGTTTATCTGTATAAAGTGCTCACAAGCTTTTGCTTCAATTCAACAATTCAACGTTTTAATATTGAAAAATATTCTAACCACTTTTCACAAAGATTTGGGTAATAATGTGGCCTCTAAAGTGTTCAAAACATTTTTCTTTAATTGGAAGTAGTATGCTAGTTTTTGACTCTTAAGTGACCCAGATTTGAGTTTTGCTGAGACATCATTTAGACAAATGCCCTGACCATGCCCTCTATTATTAAGAAACTTTCTTACTATATTTCAAAGTCAGGCTATATGACAAATTTTTTTTTTTAAAGATATTTCTTGTCAAATTGTCAGTTGATATTTATTAACCTTTTGACCCCATGTGGCCTCCTCAGATGATACATCAGTGTGATATAGGCTCTGTGAGTTCCATGAAAATTGGGCAAGGAATGTGGCCTCTCAATGCTCTCAATTAATGTGGCCTATACAGTGCTCTCAATTAATGTGGCCTATACAGTTCTCTCAATTAATGTGGCCTATACAGTGCTCTCAATTAATGTGGCCTCTACAGTGCTCTCAATTAATGTGGCCTATACAGTTATCTCAATGTGGCCTATACAGTTCTCTCAATTAATGTGGCCGATACAGTGCTCTCAATTAATGTGGCCTCTACAGTTCTCTCAATTAATGTGGCCTATACAGTGCTCTCAATAAATGTGGCCTACACAGTGCTCTCAATTAATGTGGCCTCTACAGTGCTCTCAATTAATGTGGCCTCTGCAGTGCCCTCAATTAATGTGGCCTCTACAGTCTTCTCAATTAATGTGGCCTCTACAGTGCTCTCAATTAATGTGGCCTTTACAGTGCTCTCAATTAATGTGGCCTATACAGTGCTCTCAATTAATGTGGCCTTTACAGTGCTCTCAATTAATGTGGCCCCTAGAGCGCTCTCAATTAATGTGGCCTCTACAGCGCTCTCAATTAATGTGGCCTCTACAGTTCTCTCAATTAATGTGGTCTATACAGTGCTCTCAATTAATGTGGCTTATACAGTGCTCTCAATTAATGTGGCCTCTGCAGTGCCCTCAATTAATGTGGCCTATACAGTGCTCTCAACTAATGTGGCCTCTACACTGCTCTCTATTAATGTGGCATCTACAGTGCTCTCAAGACAAACAATGACCACAGAAAAATAGACAATAAGCAATAGAGAAAACGTGACAACGAAATCTAACAATTAGCATGTTGCGCTTACCTGAGCTAAAACACTGTTTATTCATCCTAACCTGAGCTAAAACACTGTTTATTCCAATCATGAAGTAAGTGTTTTTAAGCTTTTCAAATTACAATATTGGCTAAGGCTTAATACAGAGCTGGATAGGGTCGAGATTTACTGAACATTTTGATTTCTACAAAAATATAATAATTTCATTTGGAAAGTATCATTGAGAAATTATTTGCAGTCATTTGGGATTTTGTTTTGTTTTGGAATAAGGCAAAACTTTTGCACCAAACACAACAATAAAACACAACAAAAACTGGTGGAGCATAAATAGTTAACCTCATACAGGGTACATGATATGGAGGTGATAATGAAGAAAAAAATCATAAAAAATGTGGGCTGTCTATTGTCACTCTATTAATGCCTTTTTTGTATATATATGAAAATAGCTGCTATGTTGCATCATTAGTTATTCACACCAACAACAATATATAAGGTAATGAGCACAATTCCATTGGGTTAACAGCAGTCTGCATATATGTATCTGGTTCACATAACCACCTCATTAATAGATCATTCTTCACATGGCACTGGCTATTAACCTGTTATGAACTTTACTATAGCACAAAATAATTGCTGTTTTTCAATTACTTCCAATCAATTAGGCAAAATAGGTTTATGTTATATATCTGTTATAATAATAATAACCATTCCAATTGATAGTACATTTTTAATGCAATGTGGCTGTATAATAGTCACATTTTATAACTTTCTTTCAATGAGATGCAAATGCACCATATCTGAGTATTATTGCTTATCACATTTGTCAGAGGTAATCTAATTAATCAAACAAATCAAAATAATGCAATTACTGATACAGACAGTTATAAAAGGTATGAATAACACATTTTGCTCAAACTTACTTATTTGCAAAAATCTTTTGTGCATAAAAGACAGTTATTCTTGCAGTATGTGCTAATGTCTTAAGGTTTAAGAATTAATCCTTTAATGAGTCTGAAATCGGTTACAAAATTTCACGTTCTGTGTGGCATAACCGTGTCCTACAAATCAGATTTTGAACAAGAACACAGGCTTATCAAATATAGTAATTATGATGTATTTTATATTGCCATTAGCGGCAAAAAGAAATTATTCATGAACTCTTATTCATGAACCCAAATTAATAAAACTCTATGACAAAGGGTCCATGAGGTCATGAACCATTCATGGAGTTCATAAACTGTTCATGATCTATTTAAAGGTTCACAAACAACTGATCAAATCTTAAAATTGATCAAGAGCAGTTCATGACCTCTAAAAATGTTCATAAACTCCATCAGCTTTCATGAATGTCTTGCTCAAATTTATTCACTGTCCATGAATGAGTATTTTATTACCGGCAGCTAAAAGTACATAAAAAGTAGTTCATGAACTTAAAAGGAACTTAAAACTGAATAGTTCATGAACTTTACGATATGTTTGTGAACATTTGGTTAATTATAACTGTCCTTTTTTAAGAAATCGTGTTATTAGATATGAAATCAAGAATTATGTAGAAAATTGTTGACATACATTTTTCCAGTTGCTTACAATTGCATTTATATATTTTGTTCAAATGCACAGGTATAAACATCCACCATTCTTATGTAAATGAATATGCAGATACAATTGTCAAGTATTAAACATGTTGAAGTAGTAGTCAATTGGAAAGCTTATATTTCAACCATTTCAAATTAAAGTATATTAAAGAGAAATTGTTGACCCATCATTTTTTTCAGAGTGTTAAACATGATCAATAATGAAGTTGTATTTTAAAATCCAATGTTAACAATCACATCTGACTAAGAAATAACAAGGAATGTGTTTGTCAGAAACACTATGTCCCCTTTTGCGCCGCTTTGATTTTTTTTGTTGACCTTTGACCTTGAAGGATGACCTTAACCTTTACCACTCAAAATGTGCAGCTCCATGAGATACACATACATGCCAAATATGAAGTTGCTACCTTCAATATAGCAAAAGTTATTGAAAAATGTTAAAGTTGGCGCAAACAAACCAACAGACAGACCAACAGACAGGGCAAAAACAATATGTCTCCCACTATAGTGGTGGGGGATATAAAAATATAAATTTTTAAACTTGATATGAATCCGGTTAAAAGGTTATAAAAAAGGTTATAAAGCTTTGTTATCCTTTAAATCAGTGCTTAAGGGTCAAACTTAATACATGTGATAAAGTAATCAATAGTATTCAATAGCATAAGGCAAATCATAACGGATTAATAAAAAAGTATTTTCATACATTCCAAATGTGGAATAATAAGTACCTCCTTTCCTGAGAATTTCTAAGAACATAATTAGCTTGCAAAAACAATCTGGTTGAAAGTGGTTTTTGCAATTTCAATTTTTGATCATCCTTGTAAAAAGATGCAACATAATTTTCGAAATCTATTCCTGACAATTACAAAAGTCTTTTTTAGTATTTGAGACAAAACAGATTACTATTAATACCATTTGGAAGCCTTGAAATTTGCTGTAAATTATAAAAAACATACAAATGTATATAGTTTTGTCTAGACATTTGATGTACATGTCATACAGTGTGTAGAAATATCATGTGATGTGTGCATTTTTTTAAAATTTAAACCTATTATCTCCACCTATTTTTCATAGATGTTTCGTAGCTGCTAAAAGAAATGTTGAACAAATCGTTCAAAAGCCTTTTCAGTCAAGAAAACCAAGCACTGCAAATGTATTTATACTGTCAGAGGTAGTGAGAGAATGGCCCTATATATAAATACTTCAATGATCAATGCCCATTCATATTATGTGAACGGGTTGAAAATTGAACCTGTGATCCAAATTTTTTTTGTACAAGAACATTTTAACACTTTTTATTAAACAGAAAGAATAATTCAAAATCATGTTCCTATTATATCTTTTCTGTGGGGTTCAGTTTGATAAAGCAATACGTTCAAACACATCTTTTACAATAATATAATCTGATGCATAACATACTCAATAACGCAATACCATGACCCTATTCAAGCGAAGCCGATTATTGCAATACTTCTCTATAATAATTAAAAAGTAAATTACTAGGTAAGGGTGATAATTTTCAGATGATATATAATAAAGTTAGCTCAGATTGGCACGCAATTTGCAAGGGAATTATTCTGCAAGGTTACACAAAATGTCATTATCAAGCACTACTTGTTTAGAAAACACGTATCTTTTCCATTTGCCTTCCAGAAAATAAGAAGCTTAAAAGCAAGAAAACACTAACATTTCCACTGGTTTTAATGAGCAAAAAGCATGTGAAAATCCAAAAGCCTTGGAGGTGTACCGATTGGCTGTGTTTCTGGCACATACAACCACAAAATCACAATGGCAGTTTTTTTCTATTAAATTAAAAGATTATGTACTATATATTACTAATTACCATTTTCATTGGTAAAAACATTTAAATACCAATTAAAATTACCAGTAAGAAAAAAATCCATGTTTGTTACTTTGTCAAAATAGGTAAAATCACCATAAAACAACGTACACGGTGTTAACGAGGAATACATGTGGAAGGTGATTCCATCCTGTACACAGCACATGTTGTTGCCACACAGTTTGAGGACTGTACTTTCACCAGACCCATACACCTTTTTCAACTCCTCGTAAAGAAACCTGCAATCATAAATTTGATACCTCTCAAACTCCATATATGAACATGCAATAGAGGAGGCAAAATTTTGAATGATAACTTGTCAAATAGATACCTCTCCTTAAAAGAACTTGCAATTTTTCTGAATAAACTATGTATTGAGTGACTTGGAAACAAATCAAACTTGGAATCCACATAATTTTGGTGGTTATCTTGTATGAAACTGTTCATTTCATGTTCTGAATACACTTTTGTAATATTCTGTCCATACTTGTATTACAATTGACCCCAATAGACCAATGCCCATTTGAAGCTACCAGTTGTATTTTTCCAAAAATGTAAGAAAATGCCTTGCACCATGGATACAGTAGCATACTCATTCATAAGCAACACAATTCCAATAATTTCCAAGGATGATTCAATTGTATATCTCTCAGCCTTTGCTTAATATAATACAGTTTTGTTCCTTCGTTACACACTTCCTATAGTACAATATCCGAAGATACTGACAATTAATTACTAATTATTCCTGTATATTAACAAGAATACCAATGATGCGCTTTGTCAATCTATGTGTTAATAACCACCTAAAAAAATCTTTTATTAGCCTCAGTGACCTTGACCTTGACCCCAATGACCTTAAAGCTCATCATAAGGTAGAGGCCCATGCAATGTACCTACATGCCAAATATGAAAGAGATCGGTAAAGTATTGAAGGTGCTATGAGAAACTGTTACAAAAGCGTGAAAGAAAATATATTCAAAGCCTCGTTGACCTTGAGCCCAGTGACCTCGAACCTCATCAAAAGGTAGAGGTTCATGCAAGGTACCTACATGGCAAATATGTAAGAGATTGGTAAAGTATTAAAGGCCCTATGAGAAACTGTAAGAAAAGCGTGACAGAAAATCTATTATTAGCCTTGGTGACCTTGAGCCCAGTGACCTCAAACCTCATCAAAAGGTAGAGGTCCATGGAAGGTACCTACATGCCAAATATGAAAGATATCTGTAAAGTAACAAAAGCATTACGGAAAATCTATTATTAGCCTCAGTGACATTGTCCCCCGTGACCTCAAACCTAATCAAAAGGAAGAGGTCATTGCAAGGTACCTACATGCCAAATATGAAAGAGATCGGTAAAGTATTGAAGGTGCTATGAGAAACTGTATCAAAAGTGTGACAGACAAATCTTTTATTAGCCTTGGTGACCTTGACCCCAGTGACCTCAAACCTCATCAAAAGGTAGAGGTCCATGCAAGGTACCTACATGCCAAGTATGAAAGAGATCGGTAAAGTATTGAAGGTGGTATGAGAATCTGTAACAAAAGTGTGACGGAAAAATCTATTATTAGCCTCGGTGACATTGACCCCAGTGACCTCAAACCTCATCAAAAGGTAGAGGTCCATGCAAGGTACCTACATGCCAAATATGAAAGAGATCTGTAAAGTATTGAAGGTGGTATGAAAATCTGTAACAAAAGTGTGACGGACAAATCTATTATTAGCCTCGGTGACCTTGACCCCAGTGACCTCAAACCTCATCAAAAGGTAGAGGTCCATGCAAGGTACCTACATGCCAAATATGAAAGAGATCGGTGCAGTATTAAAGGTGGTATGAGAAACTGTAATAAAAGTATGACGGACAAATCTATTATTAGCCTTAGTGACCTTGACTCCAGTGACCTCAAACCTCATCAAAAGGTAGAGGTCCATGCAAGGTACGTTCATGCCAAATATGAAAGAGATTGGTAAAGTATTGAAGGTGCTATGAGAAACTGCAACAAAAGTGTGACGGAAGGAAGTAAGGAAGGAAGGACAAACTGGCAACTATATGCTCCCCGAAAATTTTCAGGGAGCATAAAAATCTGCCCACATCATTAACAATGAAAACAATTGAATGCATTTCAACTTAACAGAATAAACATTTCATACAACATTACATCAAACATAAATAGTGTTGTTTAAAAAAAGTTATTATGCACAATACATGGAATATTAAACATAAAAGGAAATGTTTCCCTACAACATAAATTATTCGCAGCCAGGGAAAATGGCCAGAGGTTTTCATGCAGATAATTTTTGCACTTTAATCTAACACGTATATCAGTGCCCACTCTCTCAATAACCCTCTGAATAAAGATGCCATAACTGAGTAAGATGATAGATAATGCACTAAACTTTATGAGTTTACGATCAAAACAGATCGGATTTATAATCTTCTTATTGATCTTCAAGCTAAGGCATATCAAATAGTGCTGTGGAAAATTGTCCAGCCTTGTATATAACAAGTCACTTGAAAAAATATAACAGCCTATGATTAATTGGAATTAATCTCTCTAATCACTAGCAATATTTTATGTTTGATTGGTTTCCAAGCATTTTAGATGTTCATGGAAACTGACCTGACTTTAATTGACATCACCCCACCCCCTCCAATGCCGTATAAAGTATTTGCATAGATAACGGATGATCCATTGCTTTGTATGCCCCATTTAATCACCAAGACACTAATTATTGGCACCAGCGGTTTCTGCAATTGAATGACCATTATATGAAAAATGTGATTCCAGATATGGAAACTTCACGATTACTTGGCCATAAATAGTACAAAATTCACTGGATGCCCGGGTTAGTTTTTATTATATTAGAACACCTAACGATGGCAAACAAATTACTGCCTGGAATGAGACGGCTTGCATTTAATATGAACTCTGGGAATTTCCGTCACTTTATTAGCAGTAATGAATTGGTAAACCATACAAAAGTCCCAATTTATTGCGTATCTTGTTGTTTGGTTGCTTATTAAGCTTCTCATTTGCAAGCAGTAAATATTAAAGCCAGTGTAAAACCATACAGGGACTTTCTATTGTTGTCAATCTATTTTACTATACATGGCATGACAGTCATGTACCATATTTCTTAAGCAAGCACTTTTCAAAAGGATCAGCTCATTTTGTTCATAATTTTATGGTATCAAGATCCCTGACATGTTATTTATGATCATAAAGTGAAGGGTTGTTGTTTGTTTGGATTAATTGTTCACAGATTTAAACAGTATTTCAGTCATAACAAGTGTTTTTTTCACCATTTTACAAATGGGTCCAGGTCTCTTTGGATTTGGAAAAATCGCTGCGATATGACTAAAATTGGAAAATAAATGCTGTTGTTGTTTTGGTAACAAATGCTTCAAAATTGAGAATCAAAGTGTCTTCACTTTCCAAATTTCAAAAGTATATTTACCGGGTACTATGGTTCAACTTATAGAGCTGATGGGAAATAAATGATGAGATCTAAAATAAATAAATAATTGTTTTGGAAACCTTCAATAAGGAATTTTTAGGTCCCATTGGGGAAAAAATATATTTTATCCTATTACCAGATGAAAATTGATAGTATAACAATGATTGTATAAACTTCGCTTTATACCATCGCTATTTTTAGATCAGATTAGGGTTTTTCAAAAAATTGGAGAATATGTTTTTGTCAACTACACAAAGATAAAATCTTTTAAAAATGTGATATTTTATAATTATTAATGACAAAAAGGGAGGAAATAATAGGATAAATAAAATATTATGTGAGTTTTTTTTATAAAGACCAAGTTTATCACGCAAGGCTAATAACCACATTAGTGCAAGGCTCTATTTCAATAATCTACCGTAGGTTTCCACGTATAGAGCGCAGTGTTTTACCTCCAAAATTCAAATTAAAATTTGGTGCGCGCTATACATTGATACAACGCTAACCTGGCTGCTAAATTGGTAAAAAATATGTTGTGTAATCGTAAATAATCAAAATGGCCACCATGTTTTTCCCAGAAAACTACCACCCTATAATCGTACAGACTGAGGGGCCATTGTCGAAACAACAAGAAGTCGCTACTGGTAGATATGAATGCGGTAGAAGAAGTTTTGGTCAAAAATATTTTTTTTTTAATAAACTTGCGGACATTTCTTTGTTTGTGTTTTTACACTTCTTTATTGATGAATTCTGATGGGGATTGTTGTCGACATTCCAGAGAGCAGGCAAGGGTAGGTGCGAACGAGGTCTTTTTTGCGGGTAACGGTAGGTGTGAAAGGGGGTCATTTTGCACTTCGTAATTGGCAGATGTTATTGAGTAATATGTGCCACGACTTGTTAAGACGCTAATTGACATTTGAGACACTAATTGACACTTGAGAACGTGAAGATATGCAATTGCATTTTATGTGTATAAATATTGAACGTTCAATAGTGGTGTACCTTAACAACTGTATCCCTGTCTCCCATGCAACATTCAAATTAACCCGTAATGCCCATGCTTTTCCCGAGGAAAAATCACACGATGTACACTAATTCTTATTTTCTCACGTTTTTCACGAAATGCACGTGGACTGTAAATATTTTGCTAGAAAATTACAAAATTGTCAGAAAAGTATAGTGCTATGCAACACATGCTCCTAATCATAATGACGCTTCCTATTTTGAATGCTTAATTTAGCTTTCCAATGCCCCCGATTATTGGATTGTGCAATAGTAAAATGGTGGCCATTTTCCGTCCGATTTGGTGGTTCTGTTGTCTTTAAATATTTTTTTCTCCATTTTTGCATTTAAAAAAAGCCTGCGCGCTATACACGGGAGCGCGCTATACGTGGAAACCTACGGTATTTTTTTCCATTGAGAATGGTGCCCAATACAGGCTCCGAATTTGAACGAAAAACCACACTGATATCATATTAGTTTACCTTCTCAAGCTTTCCTTGGGTTCCTGGTTTATTGGTACTAAATGAACATAATTATGCCTGTAGCAGACAACTTACGTAAATAAGATATATGGGGCCAATGACCTTAGGAGAAATAGTTTCATAACTAAAACCCCAATAGGCTTATAAACATTGAGGCAAAATAAAAATAAAATAATTCTTAACTGAGCACAAAAATAATTATGTTTGAGTTTTACAAATACAAATAAGACTCCAATATTTAATATAGAACAGTCCCAATCTAAATTATAACAACAAAACTCATATCGTTTTTGAACAACTTCATTGCGTGAAAATCATGCATGTACACTTTTGCAAAGTACATATTCAATTTGAATGATAATTTTATAGTTCCAATACATTACACTTATATATAAATGTGCTGTCTTTTCTCAGGACCCTAACATCACAGCAGTAAGTCAAGTGGACCCAGTGTTGGCATTTGTCACACTAACCCCATTTAATGATGACCAGTGTGTGTATGTCCTTCAGCTGTGGAGGGGACGACCTGGAACATACACAGCATAGATCTGATTGATCCTCATCATCACAATCAGTTTCAGATTCAGCCTATTTCCCATGCTGGTTGACCCGGTTGATTTGCAGTCCAGATGTTGTTGCTTTTGGGGATTTAAATGTTGTTTGATTTTTTGGTTGTTTTGATTTAGTTTTCTCCTTTTTCTTGGCGTTTTCTTCCAGCTGAATTTTCTTTTGATGTTGGAGTTTTATTTGTTCCATGGTTCCATTTGGTGTGAATTTTTTTCTTGGTTTTACAGTCAATTTTTTGTTATTGTTCTCTCTTCAAAGAAGTTTTGACTTGTTTTACAAGTTGATGTATTGGCCTTGTTTTCTGAGTTTTCAGCACTGGTACTTTCTGCATCATCTCTCAGCATTTCTGGTGGATGTTTGTAGATGGACGATGGTGCTGTAGCCGTTGATGTGATCACATCCTGATTGAAGGGGTAAATACCAGCCTTTCTAAAAGCACTTGTGATGTTGTCTGGGGAAAAAGCTCTACCATATGGTCTTGCCGTTAACTGAGCCACTTCATACCATGTGATGGACACCCCTGGGTTTGCATGCATGTACGCTATGCACTCATTATTGTAATGGTGTTTCATTGGTCCAAAAACACCAATATCAAGGGGCTGGGTGAGATGGCTAGAATGGGGTGGTAAGACAAACAATACCACTGAATGTTCCTTAGCCCACTAGATCAGGGTCAGTGACACATGTGATTTGTGACCGTCATACAGGATCAATGTTTTTGGCTTGTCTGTGCCCTTTACCAGTCCCATATGGTTAGTGAAATGACCTTTCAGGTATCGTTCAAACAGGTCCCTATTCACAAACCCACTTTCAGTCATGCCTCCATGTGATCCTTGGGCAGCACCTCTTAGCAATTTATCACACCATCTTTTCCCTGGAAAATGTAAAAGGGTGTTATGTGGTTGCCAAGAGCATTCGCAGCCCCAATGACAGTGACTGTTTTCGTTCGGGCTGATTTACTGCTTGAGGTTTGGTGTTGTTGCCGCATACTATTTTGGGTGGTTTATGTTCAGTTGGGAATCCATACTCATCAATATTAAAAATTCTTTGTGGAGATTGCTTCAGATCAAGTTCAGTGAGAATAGAATTTAACTCTTGGAAGTACTTGTCAATGTTTTCCTTGGATGCTTAACAACTTTTAGCTCTTCCCACCTGGAGAGAAAAGAATACATCCAACCCTGGCTAAGATGTTCTTTTGCCTTTACAGGCTTGTGAAGAGACATTGCATAATCCCATGCCATGTACTGGATGTCCATTAGAGAGTAGCCATGTCCAATGTCTGACATCTTCATCTTCTGTAAATAGTGTGTTTGCCCCATGATGACAGTCAATCGACACATTTTGTCTGGTTCTGTCCCTCAATGTTGATTCAGGCACCTGATATACCCTGGCTGCATGATACACGGACATCCCGGACAATGTAGCGGCATATTCCCTTTGCAGATTATTTCTGTCATATGGCTTCTTGTCTCTCAATGGTTTCCATTTCTGAAAATAATAAAACAGATCTGGTTAATTTTATTTCATTGTTAACATTGGCAATACTTTTTATATTCATAATTTAAATGAAAGTGTTGAGCCTGACCTAAACTCATAGGAATTAGTTCATGTTAACGGTTTTATAAAGTGCAATGTCTGGCCTAATTGATATGGCAGACGAACTTGTAAACATTGATGAAAAGGTTGACAAATACCGTTTTTTTTCTTATTTTTTTTTACTACATTTTAATTAAAAACATTAACATAACGAAGAAAATGAATGATCTTACCAGTATTCCACTAATTTTCAGCCCAAAAAAGTATTTCAATGAAAAACGAAAGTAAGTCTGCTTGTTGACAATGTAAACATCGGCTAGGTGGCGCACAACGAAATACCGCGAGACAAGTGATACCGCGAGTCAAGTGATGTTGAGTATATGTCATGAAACAAAATCAAATTAAATAGTTTTTAAAAAGCTTCCATGATTTATGTTCCAATCTTATCACCAAGTTACATATTAGGTTAAGTTTTCAAATATCATAAGACATATGTGCTTACCGTAGAAAAGCTCTTCTTGCTAACACTTCTGCATGGCTGTCATTCAAAATGTCTCCTGTAAATTAGATTTCAATTCAATATAAAACACAAAATAACATACATGCAGCAACAGTTTACAAAATGTTACACAAAAGGGACCAAGATGGCCCTAGGTTGCTCACCTGTTCAAAGGTATGGCCAATGTTGAACCCAGGGATATAATTTGAAATTCTTTGTAGACAACCATTATCTAATGTCCCATTCCATAATTATAAATTCAATTATAAAAACCATTTAACCCCTAACAACCCCAGACAGCGCCTATTTCAACCCTAAGGCATGATCTAAACAAGAGCACCGCCTTGCAGGTGCAGACCGCTCATCTATTTTTCTTTTTAAAGGTGAAGGGACCTATCTCAATTTCAATCACAAAGAAGGGAGGGTGGAGTGGAGAGGGTGTATAGTGTAGGGGTGTGGTCATTTATTACATTATCTTCCAAAAATGCAAAAAAAACATGTTTAAAAAAAATAAAAAAATGTTGGGGGGGGGGGGGGTTGGGGCGGAAATGTCAGTCAGAGTTACATTACTTTGCCTGCACAGTCTCCTTATGATAGTTAGTAAGTGTTGCAAGTATGAAAGCAATAGCTTTGATACTTAAGGAATAAAATGGACCTAAACACAAAACTTAACCAAAATTTTCAATTTTCAAAGTATAAAAAGGGCACATAATTCTGTCAAAATGCACGCCAGAGTTATCTAACTTTGCCTGCCCAGTCCCCTCATGATAGTAAGTAAGTGTACCAAGTTTGAATGCAATATCATTGATACTTTATGAATAAAGTGGACCTAAACGCAAAACTTAACCGGACGCCGACGCCAAGGTGATGACAATAGCTCATAATTTTATTTAAAAAAATAGATGAGCTTAAAAGGGGGGGGGGGAGGGGCACAAATATGATGTTACATGCCAAACATTGCACCTTCTTGCACTTTTCTTTTTGCATCGTATATTATTGAAACTTTATTCCATAAGTCTATATAAACTATGTGACAATTAAAGGAGAGTTTTGACCCCAGAGGTATAATTTGTAAAATCTTTCTTGAGGACCACAACATGATTTTTCACTCCAAATATCAAAACCCTGACCCTTGCAGTTTATGAAAAGATTTTCAAAGTTATTTACTATATATACGTCTTTTTATATTTTGACAATGATTGTTGTGAGTTTGTTGTCAAGATAAGTTGTTACGAAGTGTTTGTTCATATATTATAACATTGTGCTTTTTGTTCTGTGAAAGGTTTGGGAGAAAGCCGGACTGCAACCCCAAATAGAATACAACTATTTATTTACAAAACAGAATGCAGTCAAATATACAAATACAATACACAAATTACTTAAAATCAATAATACACAATAACATAGAGAAAAAGTCAAATTTTAGTCTATAGAGCCACTCGCTTTGAAAGTAAATATTAATTTACTAACTGTAACAAACATAACTAGAAATGGCGCGGCAGAGGCCGACGCGTATCCCCACGCCGAATGTTTGACCTAGATGTGCCCCAGGGTTGGTAATGGGGCCATGCATAGCTGAGATTGACCGTATTGTCATAAGAGAAGTTCATCATCAATTAGAAGTGAATTGGTGTAGAAATGAAGAAGTTATAGTAAAAGGCAATTTTGGGTGGGTGTGACATATGTGGGCAGGGCGCCCCAGGGTTGGTAATTGTGCCATGCATAGTTGAGATTGACCGTATTGCCATAAGAGAAGTTCAGTATCAATTTGAAGTGAATCGGTGTAGAAATGAAGAAATTATAGTAAAAGGCAATTTTGGGCGGGTGTGGTCTATGTGGGCGGGGCCCCAGGGTTGGTAATGGGGCCATGCATAGTTGAGATTGACCGTATTGTCATAAGAGAGGTTCAGTATCAATTTGAAGTGAATCGGTGTAGAAATGAAGAAATTATAGTAAAAGGCAATTTTGGGTGGGTGTGGTCTATGTGGGCGGGGCGCCCCAGGGTAGGTAATGGGGCCATGCATAGTTGAGATTGACTGTATTGTCATAAGAGAAGTTCAATATCAATTTGAAGTGAATCGGTGTAGAAATGAAGAAATTATAGTAAAGGCAATTTTGGGTGGGTGTGGTCTATGTGGGCGGGGCCCCAGGGTTGGTTATGGGGCCATGCATAGTTGAGATTGACCCTAATGTCATAAGAGAAGTTCAGTATCAATTTGAAGTGAATCCGTGTAGAAATGAAAAAATTATAGTAAATGGAATTTTTTGGTGGGTGTGGCCTATGTGGGGGGGCGCCCCAGAGTTAGGATTGGGGCAATGCATAGTTGAGATTGACCCTAATGTCATAACAAAAGTTCAATATCAATTTGAAGTGAATCCGTGTAGAAATGAAAAAATTATAGTAAATGGAAATTTTTGGTGGGTGTGGCCTATGTGGGCGGGGCGCCCCAGGGTTGGGAATGGGGCCATGCATGGTTGAGATTGACCCTATTGTCATAAGAGAGGTCCAGTATCAATTTGAAGTGAATCGGTGTAGAAATAAAGAAGTAAATGTAAAATAACCTAAAAAAATGAGTGATAATTTCTGACGCGGCCCCACCCCAACCGCTATAACTTTTGACCCAGGGGTCAGATCAAAATTCCAAATAGTGCAGGGTCGCACATATGCTCATAGCTACCATGTGTGTAAGTTTCAAGGTTCTAGTGCTTTTAGTGTAGGAGGAGATAGTGGCCAGGACGGACGGACAGACAGACAGACAGACAGACGGACGGACGGACGGACGGACGGACGGACGGACGGCGGAGATAACCACAATATCCCCACCTTTTTTTCAAAAAGCGTGGGGATAATTATTAAAATGATATAAATTAACAGACTTAATTCTATTGCATTGAAAAAGTAATATATTTAATGTAAGTATACATAATTATTTTATTACATGATTTATTTCAAAACTGACTTATCATTAAAACTGACAAAAATTCAGAATAAATCATTATATTACCATACAAGAGGGCCATGATGGCCCTGAATCGCTCACCTGAAGGAAGTTTTACTATGATTTGACCCGATGACCTACTTTATGACCTCAGATGACCCATATAAATCCCAAGCCAGATTTCATCAATTAATACATTCTGACAAAATTTCATTAAGACGTGATGAAAACTGTGACCTCTTTCATCTACAAAAGGTTTTACTAGAATTGGCTTGGTGATGACCCCAGATGACCCATATACGATCCAAAATAAGATATTATCAAGATAAACATTCTGACCATATTTCATTAAGATCAGATGAAAACTATGACCTCTATTGTCTACACAGGTTCTTCTATGATTCATGGGTGAAAGTTGAAAAGTCCCAAAATACAGAAATAAAATCTGGGGGCCAGGGGGCCTCTGGCCCCCTGAAGCTCCTGCATTTTAGCTTATTTGAAACAAAGAAATCACTTTTCCTGAGCTTAAAGTCACCTGTATTTTTAAGTGATTCAAAAAAGAAAAAAACAGCTAGTTTGGCTAGAAAATATCACAATCTATTTCTTTAAAATTTTATGTAGATAAAATGTGCTAGGCAAAATCTTTACGAGAACACTAAACTTTCTAAACTATATACAAATATTTACAGTATAATAAAGATCAATGAACATGTTAAAGCAATACATTTTCTGTCTTGTATTTTTAAGTAATTTCCACATCCAGTAATTTTTTACATGCGCAACGTCCTCGGTGTGAGACTTGAACGCTGTTTTCCCATTTGATTGGTACTTGATCGTTTTGAAACAGATATCACAATGCGCTACCCCCGAGTGTTTTTTTAAAAACAAATCTCCCCATTTCTCTCCAAGTGAGTCTCTTTCATGGAGCCATTCCCATCAGCACTTGTTTTTTACACCACTTTTAAGTTCTTTTGAGTTGTACCCCAGAGGCAAATACATGATTTGATCGTGTGTGTTTTTTGTTTCGGAAGTTATTTTGACTTGTCCACCATATTTTTTTAGAGATAAGACCGTTTGGTAACGTTGATTTCCATTGGTTGACCAATTTACGTAAACCAATCAAAACGCTTTTTTTGGAAACCGAGTCAGATTCCCGATTTACTTAGAGTTATTCTGTGCGGTAAACCATTTCATAGACAAGGAATCGTAAATTATCAGCAGATTTCGCCAGAATATTCTAATCAGGTGATGTAATGCTGCCTTCTGCACGCGCGGAAGGTCTTTTGGCTCGTATCTGTACCTGATTGCGGTAGACATGTTATTTTGGCTCATAGCCGTTACTGTTTTGATGTTAAACTTCAGGTCTGATCAAAATCAAAGGCAGGGGTTACCCCCCCCACCCCCCAAAAAAAAATCTCCTCGGATTTATACAATTTGGAATAACGACCTGAAGATCGAATTTACGGAAATCCGTAATATTACAGAAAACTTTCACCCATGATGATTTTTCCTAGTGACCTAGTTTCTGACCCCAGATGACCCAAATACAATCCCAATCCAGATTTCGTCAAGATAAACATTCTGTCAAAATTTCATAAAATCTGATGGAAACTGTGACCTCTATTGTCTACACATGGTTTTTCTATGATTTGACCTAGTGACCTAGTTTTTGACCCCAGATGACCCAAATACAATTCCAACCCAGATTTCATCAAAATAATGAAAACTGTGACCTCTACTATCTACACAAACAAATTGGTGACGCACACATGGACGCACGCACAATGGATGCCGGACATCACACGATCACATAGGCTCACCATGTCACTTTGTGACAGGTGAGGTAAAACCAGTTAAGTATTTGAAACTCAGTTTTTTACCTGCAACACCAAATAAAATAACACTATTTATTTACAAAACAGAATGCAGCACCGATAGAGGTAAGAATTGTGTTTTTATATCAGTAAGGTGGTTCCTAGGATAAGTGGTGTTACTATTCAGGTAAAAACAAGAAATATAGAAAACCTTTGATGGTGACATAAAACCAATAATATTATAACAGCATTTTGCTTGACAAGTAATAAATAATAATAAATTAATATAATTACAGCACCTACACTACTAACAAGTAGAGCTGCAACGATTCGATCTGATTCATCGAAAATCGATTCGAAATGCTTCGATTCGATTACGATACCAAACCTACCAAATTCGATTCGATTCTTTAACATATATACATAGATACATAAAGCGCGCTGTATTCTGCCTATTGAAATAGGAAGGTGTAGGTTTTATCTTTACCTGTAATTACGACGCGCTCGATTGGTTGCTTATAACTTAAGTCATCCAATCATAAAGCCCGTTACGGTCTACTTTCGGAAAAAGCGTCAAAATGGCTGAACAAGTTGTTGCCGACAAATTGAAATTATCAGATGCGCCTACGAAGCTAAAATCAAAAGTGTGGCAGTATTTTGGGGTTCGGGATGGTAGCCCTACCGATAAAGCAAAGTGTAAGTCCGGCTCAACCACTTATCTAATGCAATATGTCAAACGCAAACATAACGTTGATTTAGCAAGACTAAGAGGTCGCACAAGTGCAACTACTCAAGTCGCCAGCCAGAAAAGTAGTTATATTTCTGTTGGAGTTTTGTTAAGTTTATTAGAGAATGTGATTTGTCCTACAGGTAACAGGTGATGCTGTCATGGCAAAATGGTAGACATGCTTATAGCGGTTTTGGGTAAAAGTATAATAGTGATAATACTTCCATTCAACTGATTCCAGATACGTTCTTATGATTATTATTTTTTATTATTATTGTGTAATCAACACAATCTTCTAGTCAGAAGTTTTTATATTAAAATTGAGTCCTAATTTGCTTTTCTTTTTTATGTGTTTTATTGAAATCACATTTGAACAGAAATGTTAATTTTGAGGCATAAGAGTGAATATATGATAAAACTAGGTTTGAAGATGAATCGAATCGAAAAAATCGGTATCGGAGTGTCTGAAATCGAAATCGAATCGAATTGAGCTGTTGTTGAATCGTTGCAGCTCTACTAACAAGGGGTTATAACTACAGCACTAACTCTAGTAACAAGGGTTTATTACAACAGCACTAACTCTAACTCACATTGGGTTATAACTACAGCACTCACTCTACTTACAAGGAATTATAATTACAGCATCTACTCTACTAAAAAGAGGTTAAACTACAGAACTAACTCTACTCAAAAGGGGTTATAACTACAGCACTAACTCTACTAACAAGGGGTTATAACTACAGCACTAACTGTACTAACAAGGGGTTATAACAACAGCACTAACTCTACTCACAAGGGGTTATAACTACAGCACTAACTCTACTTACAAGGGGTTATAACTACAGCACTAACTCTACTCACAAGGGGTTATAACTACAGCACTAACTCTACTTACAAGGGGTTATAACTACAGCACTAACTCTACTAACAAGGGGTTATAACTACATCACTAACTCTACTTACAAGGGGTTATAACTACAGCACTAACTCTACTTACAAGGGGTTATAACTACAGCACTAACTCTACTTACAAGGGGTTATAACTACAGCACTAACTCTACTCACAAGGGGTTATAACTACAGCACATACTCTACTCAAAAGGGGTTATAACTACAGCACTAACTCTACTCAAAAGGGGTTATAACTACAGCACTTAATCTACTCAAAAGGGGTTATAACTACAACAATATATGTTACTAACAAGGGGTTATAACTACAGCACTAACTCTTCTTAAAAGGGGTTATAATTACAGCACTATATCTACTCACAAGGGATTATAACTATAGCACTCACTGTACTAACAAGTGGTTATAACTACAGCACTAACTCTACTCACAAGTGGTTATAACTATAGCACTCACTCTACTTACAAGGGGTTATAACTACAGCACTAACTCTACTAACAAGTGGTTATAACTACAGCACTAATTCTACTCACAAGTGGTTATAACTACAGCACTAACTCTACTCACAAGGGGTTATAACTACAGCACTAACTCTACTCACAAGGGGTTATAACTACAGCAATATATACCTCAACTAACAAGGGGTTATAACTACAGCACTAAATCTACTCAAAAGGGGTTATAACTAAAACACTCACTCTACTTACAAGGGGTTATAACTACAGAACTTACTCTACAGACAATGCAAATAAAAACAGAACTAACTTTACTAACAAGGGAAAGTAACTGCAAGGCTAACTCTTCTAACAAGGGAAAAAAACTACAGCAATGACTCTACTCACAGGGGTAAGTGGCCACAGCACTTACTCTACTTAAGTTATTGTCTGCACAAACAAATACTTACCTGATCATGTATAATGTAACCAGCATAAAGGACAGAAATGATTGTTATCAAAATCATGATGATTTTCTCATTCATTGTAGCATACTCTTTTTTCCAACTTTTCTTGGAATTTACAAAAAGCTATATGATATTTCAGGAAATAGCAATTCTGTGCCAATAGTTTCTTACCAGTTTTACTCAGTTTAGACGCTGGTAAACACTTTGAACCAGTCCCCAGGGAAACTACCGTCACCTCTGTGTCTCCATTTCCTGTAACGAAAAGGCAACACAAAAATTAACACCACACGTATTATTTTCAAAAATATTCTGTTCAGAGTTCTCACATTTAAATAGAATTGGTATGAATTCATTGCTAGAAATATACCAAAAATGCCTCAAGACAAATTGCCTCAACTATGTGTTCATAATATCAGGGATGTCAAAGAATATTGGGATATCTGTATATCTGGACAATTTGTAATTGTTTGGATAAGTATTACCAAATATTTGTTATAAACTTTAAAAAAAACATACAAGCCCTGTATTTCTCTTTTATTTGGCATTTGGTTATTTATGCTGACTGGGTTATACTGCGCCCTTTCGAAGAAATTTGGATTTATCTTTCTTTGCATTTGTATGCCCCTGGTCAGACAAGTGGGATACATGTATATTGCTTTGTGTTTTTCAATAGGTTGATTAGTCGGTCAGTAGGCATGTCGTTTTAGTGCACTGAGAACACTTTGACTAACTACCTTGCAAACTTGTATGATGGTTACATGTGAGGGAAAGAAGACGACTATCAATTGTATGATCCACAGATCATATTTCCCCATCCAAAGTGGCCAAGCCCCATTCCAAAAATGGTTTAAAAAGGCTGCCTAAAGATTTTGAGAATACCAGGTAAAAGGTCGCACTCATAAAGTCTTTTATAGGAAATTCCTTTTAGCACTTTTTTGAGGCTCTTTAACCTTTGATCATAAACATTTGTGCAATTCTTAAATGGACAACAAAGAAAACAGAATTTGATTTTGAGGGTACAAAGTCAAAGATCAAGGCAACATGAAAGTGTATAAAGAAATAGGTTTCTTCATGATATCTAGAGCAGGGGACAAAACTATTTCAAGAATGCACTAGTCCTGCAAGACAAGTGCCTTAAAATTTTTGCTTGTCCTGCAAACACATGCAGTTGTCCTACATATGTGTAAAACTAAGATTGCAAGGGGCTGATATGACTTATTACGCTTCCTACATCATTGCTGAAATGCTGTTTTCTCACATCATTCATATGCCCCCTCATTCCACTTTTGTCTCAAAACTCCACATACCCAAAACAACTTCACCTTTATCTTAAAGTCATGCAGGTATACTCACACACCAATAATGAGGTCAATATCTAAAAGCGTTTCACACAAAATCGAAAAATTAGTTATTTAATAGAAAATTGCTAAGTCAACTGTAAATTTAATGGACCCACACAAAACTTTAACTGAAGGTATTTCATGTAGGTTTACTCACACACACAAAATAAGGTCATTATATCTAAAAGTTTTCAGAAAATAATTCCAGAAAATAATGATTTTAAAGAAAATTCCTTAGTCCTATTGCCATAACTTCGTCACAAATCAATGGACACCAAACACAGTTCAAACTTCATCTGTAAGTCATGTTGGTAAACTCACACACCAAATATTAGGTATATATCTGCAAGCAGTCAGCATACAAGTTAATATGACAACTGTTATTAAAGAGGAGGGGTATAAGTCCTAGGCCAATAACTTGGCCGAAAATCAATCGACCTGAACAAAACTTAATCTTGGTCTGTAACTCATGCAGGTAGACTCACACACCAAAAATCTGGTAAATATCTCAAAGCCAGTGTTTTTTTCACCTATAGGGGAATGGTGGCGGGGCCAGTCCAAAAGGGAAAACGCTTTGGTTTTTTAGGAAAGGGGAAAATAAAAAACTCACTCTTTTGTATATGTAATAATATTTATTATATGAATACAAATTTATATATGAATGTAATGTTCACAGCTGAAAGTCAGTAAGTCCTTTTTTTTAAATATATATAAATGATTTTTCAACATTAGCTTCAGACAGTTCATCCTTCATGCACAGTCTCAGTTTTCCTAGCCATTTTGAGTCTAATTGGGATTTTTAAAATCAATAAAATGGCAAAATTTGAGCATTTTCTTTCAATAAAATGGACTGAATCGGAATGTTTTTCTCAACAAATATTGACACAATATAGATACATTAGGCCTTTATATGACGAAGAAAAGCACAAACTGTTTACTTTATGCATCAAAATAACTTTCTGGTGTTCCCTGATTATTTACTGATAAATCCTGATTAAACAGTAACATGACACAATTGTGTACATTTGCTTTGTCATGTATGGTCTAGAAGACATCAGATTCGGGCTAGTACATTTTAAGAGAAGCTGGTCCGATGGTCTTGCTGTAAAAAAAAGTTAATGTCGAACACTGTAAAAGCATTAAGAAAATACTTTAGAAATGATTTGCCGGCCGGACAGACAGACAGACAAACAAACCATCAGCACAACTACCAGGGGCGTTCCTGAGGCTATTTCAGGTATACGCACGATCAAGCAGCGTTTTAGTATTATCTTTCAGCCACAATTTGGCAATTTAATTCATCAATTTCTTGCTTGAGAAAGACTGATATAAGGAAATACTTAATTAAACATTGTCAACAGCAAATATACTTTCGACACTAATTTAAGTGTTTGAGCTAGTTTTGGTATTAAGACAAGATAATTATACTAAACTGAGATAAAAATAGAAAATAAAAAAACTAAAATAGGGAATAGTTATATTTGAAGAAAAAAAGTAAACTGAAAGGTTCTAGTGTGACCACTGCCCTTCAGGTCAATAATGGGACAAAATTACGACGTGCAAAACAATTGCGCTACAGGGGAAAGTACTTCCTTCTGTCATTGATTTTTAATATATAAACTTAATAGTGGAGAACAATTTCTAATAAAGATACCTACAATAATTTGAATACAAATCAATTTGGGCGTTCCCTGTAGACCTCATGCTATCTTGATTTGAACGTCCAGAAATGTGAACATTCGAAGAAATGCTAGATTTCAGATATACACTTCAAATGATAGAACGGGTAGATCCCACTGTTATTTTCTGCAAGAGGATGTCTTGTTTGCTTATTTACATAAGTATACCCCTAACCCCATTAACCCTCACTTTATATTGCATTTTTCGAATTTTGAGAGTTTTCATTTTGTTTAAAGTTTGAAACTGAATTATACGCACCGGGGTACTGCCGTATGCCTAGGTACGCTCCTGACTACTATGTGCTATAATACCCTTCGAAGGATTTTTGAATATTTTCTCCTAGTCTCACTTAACAACACTACATCTATAATCGACAGCAGCCGCATAATGGCCAGCAGTGGGACCGACTGGAGTGTTTCAATAAGACCAGGCTTGGCGAAATTGCCGGTCCGCCGGTCCTGACCGGCAGATTTCAATTTGGTCCGGCAGGTTTAACAAGAATGTCGGTCCTGGTGACCGGCAAAATGTGAAATGATTGCAAACAAATCTTTTTTTTTTCAAGTTGAAAATTCGAAGAGCAAATCGCTTACTACATCATGAAAATGAAATCGCTCGTTGTTTTGATGTTTGCTGTAGGTTTGTTACGTACAATTAGCAAATCCAACTTGTTACACAACACCTACTTTAAACTCGTTTGCAAAATCGCCAACTGCGTTCTAACAAAAAAGATCTTGATAGCTTTTACATATTTTTCGAGTAGGATAAGGACAATAAAATATGGTATCGTGATCAACACAACCATATGCATACGCCATTTTTCAAAAGTGTAAAGAGTACAGTGCATTATGGGGCAGAGCTTTCATTGGTCGAGCGAATTTAAATTTTGATTGAATGCAATACGATACATGTACAAAGAAATGTTTTTATTGCATCATATGCAGTGCCATGTAAAAAAACGTGCTTCCCGGGGACTTTCTGATACTGGTCAAAAATGAAAATGAATCTCTGTTAACAATTACACTGCGTTAGCATGTCAATAAATCGTCTTTTTTATTTAATTAATTACTAGTAAACGTTCTGAAAAATGAAATGCCTTAATCATTAAATGTCAGGTAACGTGTTTTGTACTGTGCGCAGTATATTTTAACAGCCGCTACAAACTGCAATCATATTAAAGTAAGAATGTTTAAATCGTTTCGAATAACTTTAATTTGATAATTATTCGGCTTGCACATACGTTATTGAAATTATCGCACCGAACCGTTCTAATAGGGAATACATGTAATAAAAACTGACACGCGAATTTTTCACAACATGATTGACATTACACAACCGATTAACACCAATTAGCTGCCAGTGTAACCTCTAAGCGATTAAAATCAATTTAACGGCCGGTTGAATAAAGAGATCAAGATGTGATCGCTGCCATTTTTGAATTTTCAAGTTAAGTTGTTGTTGCTTTACGGTCCGGCTAAATTTTCTCCGGACCGGCACATTTTCTGAAATGCCTGTCCGGATGACCGGCAGATTTTTTCTAATTTCGCCATGCCTGTAAGCCCAAGTTTGTTTAATTTAATTAAGCTCAAATAAATAAGTTTAAATTTATGTGTAGAACAATAAAAACTTAATTATTTATTTGATGGGATTTGCAGTCAAGCAAAATTATACAAGTTTTGTATTTTACACATTCAAATAACATCATGCATATTTAAATAAAATGACTGCAAGTACTATGGTTACCATCATCAAATACACAGAAAATTTGAAATATTAAGTTTTGGAATTAATTGATCTCCCCACTCATTCCATCACATGAAAAGATGCTGCAATTTTAGAAAATTGCACAATTCAAGTTTTTTTTCACATTCAGTCACATATCAAACATCCATAGCTTGTTTAGGCTTGCAAACTCCATGATATTTTCTTACAGGCAATTTAAAAAAAAATAATCCAACATTTTTTATCATTGGCATGTAATTATAGTTGAAAAGAAGCAAAATCCATGCTACCTTGGGTTTTTGCCATAGCTATTCCAGCTAATAATGTCCATTCTTTGCCTTTCATTGGTTTTCCCTTTTTAGGTAATTCTGTGTATTTTTGAAGACATGCTCTACTTATTGTGTCAGCCAAATTTGATTCCATTGTGTTTGAGGAGAGCATTAATGCATTTAAAGCAATATAATTATTTCCACGTCAAGTACACGAGCATGTCCGATGTATTGCAGGACACGGAGTGTCCGATGTATTGCATTGTCCGAATACTCCTACAAACAATAAAGTGCTTTATACAATATTGTAAAACAAGAGATGCCTTCAAATTTATATTTTCAAAGAATATGTTTCATTTTTTTTTGTTGAAACTATCATGTTTATAGAACTGACACACTGAATTTGTGTCACATTTCCTAAATTTTGAAGCCTTTAAAGTTCTAATTCACATGTTAAGTGGAATATTTATGTACAAGGGAAGTAACTCATATATAGTTATTTTGTTCCAAGGGGAAGTTAAAATATTTTTATATAAGATGGTAATAAACAAAGGTTGTATGGTTTAATGTTAGCACAACGAATGCTTTATCGTTTAAATATTCACTATCCGTGTTGTTAACCATATCAAGACAAAACGTTGAGTAATGGTGCAATGTTATTCCTTAAAAATGCTGCATGTTTATGTTCTGTAGTTGATAACAATTGGTATTGCTATAGTTGCCAGCGCTGAATCGCACAATTATACGCTACACAACCTATATCAGTGGTGTGCAGGGGCGTAGCTAGCGTTTTGAGCTTTTAATGCCCTGATGCGATACATAAAAACGGGGGTCCGGGGTCCTCCCCCTGAACATGTTTCCTATAACGCCTGTGTCAGTAGTGATATTTAAAGTATATCTAGACAAATAATAAGATAAGAAAATATAAGACTTTGGCCTGTTTATCTTTGATATTTTTCTGTTTTATCACAATGTCAGAGAACTAAATTTTTTATTTGTTCGGCATCAAAGAACCGAACCGACCCGGATTCAGTCAATGGCTCGGGATACGGGGACAAGTGCTCCATTTTAATATTCCGCGGTCATAAACATCATTCGGAATATTTCTTAAAAATCCAACGATATTCGATTACAACTAACTGTAGTGTTGAAAAGGAGAGTAGATCTACATGTAGATCTATGTATACTTGTAACAGCAAGTCACGTGAAAGAAAGCGAGCTAGAATCTATGCATATAAAAAGAAGCAGAGTTGATAATTGGAAAATATGTCCTTTGAACACGACCAGAATCCATTGTCTGAGGATTATGTCAATATGAAGTGCATATTTCTAACACCTCACCCCCAGGGTCAACATTTTAATGCGTTTTTCGAAGTTGAAGCATTTTTATTTTGTCCATGTTTAAAAAAAAATGTAGGCCCGGGTCAGCTGTGCCTCATAGCAGCTACGCCCCTGGTGTGGCGCAGCTTACAGGCCAAAAGATGCACAAGTATATTTACGTGTTCGATTTTCACAATGCTTTGTGATTGTAAATACACTTGGTTATAAAGTGTTATTTCGCCATTTTGATGTATTGCTTCTTCTTCTTAATGCATCGTACAAAATCTGGGATATTGTCGTACAAGAAAACAGTTCAACAGTCATGGTGTGACGACTTTAAAAGATTTTAAAACTGGTCACAGGTCATTGATGTATTAGTTAAACTGTTTGGTGCCATCACTTCATTGAAAGATTCAAGTATTGGAGGATGGGAGCCGTCACAGGGATATATTTTGCATTTGATTCCACAGTTTTCTGGCTGACGTAAAGAGGGAGTGTCTAAGGTAGCCTTTTATGCAGTATTATGCACCTGCTGTCTTTAGAGGATGCCATAGCAGGGCGGAGGTAGGGTAAGATGGAATGCCAATCATACATCATAGTGACATTAGCTTTTTAATGTCTACCTTGAAGAGTCTGACATCCAACGTCAGCTATCATTTTTTAGCTGCTACGTTTGTTGCTTTATTCCCGTTTTACGTAATGAGAAGCGCGTCTCTTGACGGCTCTAAGCTCTTCAATTCACGTGTATGAAGGTCCCATTCATTTGCTGCATACTCCAATGTGGGTCGCCAAAACTTATTATATGTGTAACGTTACTAGAGAATGTTGATTAGACTGGTCTGGATAAGAATACTGGCCAGCCATGAGTGAAAAATAACATGAATTAGCAGACTGGCCTTAAAATCGTTGGTTTCCTATTATTGATAACAGTTATCCATTTAACTTTGATATGGGTGTACACTCGATACATGTTATTGTATAAAATAAATTGTGTACACTGTAGTAAGTTCTGAAGATGAACATTACCGATGTCTTAGTGTTCACACGTGATTGTGTTTGACATATTCGGTACCATTTTTCATAAGACATTCGCCACAGTGAAACTAATACGCTAAAGATATACTTACGATGGCAGTCATTGGTTTGATATTTCCAGTGGTAAATGTTTGAATCACCTTACACTGACGACTTTTCCGGTAAAAAGTAGTAGGTAATAGGCAATAAACTCGACCAAATTACTTTTTCCGCCAGATACACACAACACACATGATACTACAGTAGAACTTCAGAAGTAGAACTACCGGTATTTTGTTAGAACAGGATAATATAAATTGAGAATATTACTGCATTGAGCAAAAGAAAAAACTCTTACCATATTTGAAAAAGCCTGCATGCCTCAAGCTGATTTATTTTAAAACACAAAGTTGCAGTTTACATTTAAAATGTGATAAACGTGTGCTTAAAATGAGTTAAACATGCCACAATGGAAATTCAGATTGCACTCTCTGTTTTTTATTATGTCAATCAATTAGACCCCACGTTTTCCGTGCAATGCGACAGCAAAATGAGCGCCTTCGTGATGTTTTTCAATAACGAATGAATTTAGTGGACTCCTGGCATTTTGGTATTAAATTGCAAACATATGTTGCAGGGCATAATAACTCGTCTGTTTGAACTTGTCATTATGTGTGTATATATATTGTTTGAGTCGCGTCTATATATATATCAGCAATTTTGCGGGTTTTTGTACGGAAAATGCATCGTTGAAACTAATATGAATAGAGCAAACACATAATATGTGCAATTTATATACGGTACGTGCATATATTGTTGTTTTTTTGTTTTGAAAGTTGGCATAAACGTATAAATGTAAGTCGTTCGGAACAACAATATTAAAACATACACGAATTTTTAGTGGGTGCTTGTAATGACATAAACACAGGCGCGATACAATTATATAGCCTTTGTACAAGACATGAAGATGTGTTAGAGCCGAAATCAGTGAGGTAACTATATGTTTTGAAATTATGAGTATTGGTTAAGGATTAACTATTAAACAAAAATATCAATTGTATACTAACTATAATTATGTTTGGACAGTCATATTCTTAATCAGCGGAAATTAATTTTAGCAATTCATTTGTATTAACGCAATAAGAATGTGGGTTGTGAAACCCATAACAGTTGAATTGGAAACGTATAACTTGTGTGTTTCAAGAATAAAACAACAATTTCATTGAACGTGGAAGTACGACAGTGCAAACTTGCATCAATTATGTCCATGTAAAAATGAACCATAACACAATAACTCCATGCGAACTTGAAAGATCGATCTTGAATGTCGGTTAAGGCATAGCATTTCATAATAAAACGTAACATGTTTGCACTCTGTGGATCAAAACCATACTATTGTATCACTATATTAACGTGGGTTTCATTGGCATCATAAATGTCACAGTCTCTGTGGCGTTTAACACTGTTGCACTTTTGAACAACATTATGGCTATTTTGGGAATATGATTCTGAGAAGTGTCCATTATTTCTAAGAAATTACAAATATGCGTAGGGTCCAAATGGTCATTTATGTAACAATATAACACCCAATTCTTAACAGTAACAACTATGTAATGGATATTTAAGTTGTTTTTCATGTTTTTGTACATGTTTGTTTTTGTAAATACCTAGTTATTTTATATATGGCGTGTAGTTTAGACAATACAAATGCATTGAGTAAACGTTGTTGTTGGACAGCTTCAATTTGCGCAGTCCTTAATCCGTGATAAAGAACATCATCCCGTTCTTGTATAGTTAAGAATGTACCAGATTACTCCGGGGTAAGCTATGTGGGTATTTAAATGCTTGCTATTGTCATTTTTTTAGATGTTGACGATGTGCTTAGTTTAGGGTTAGTTAACAAAATCAACTTCAACAAATACTACTACTTTAATATGTAGATCTCAAATACTACTACTTTAATATGTAGATCTATTTTACACTACTACTTTAATATGTAGATCTATATTACTGAAATCAGATTAAGACATGTCTTAATATATTTACAAACAATACAAATTTCATGCCGCTTTAATGTTTTGTCTGTCAATTAACAACATGTTGTAAGAAATATATGTACATCGGTATACTATTTTGTACTATTCAATTATTTTAAACAGAGGTTACATAGCTAATAACATATCATTTTAATGTATAACCAAAATGTTTTCTGAGCTGAACGCTATTTTTTGTACTTTATTGGATCAAATGGCTCTGTAAGCCGAACAGGCCAACAGTCTCAACGCCAGTTGGGCACCAAACAATATTGGTTGTCCTTTGACACGTATAATAGTTCATCAGCGTGGATAACCCTCAGTATATGTGTACGAACAGTTACCCTATTTCAAAGTCAATAGTGAAAGCTGTAATGTTGTTTCTACACTTGCAAACTTATATTGGAAGTTTATGTGACTTTTCCATGATGCAAAACTAAAATGTGTCACAACTATTTCAATATGTATTATAATTATAATTAAAAATCTATTGCAATTTAGATGAAATATGTGTTACACGTTTCAGGTGAACAATCTTAATAATATCATTATAACATTCTTTACAAACAAACAGCACTTTTTATATTCTTTGTCAATAAATGCCTCACAAAGGGAATTCACAACTCAAAAAAGCAATACAGTGATTTCAACTGTGTTCGTGATAAAGAGGTGTATGTCTTTAGTAAAGCACACATAAATATTTATCATTTTTGATTTTTATTGGTTGGGTTATGTTTTTATATTTTACTTGACATGTAAAGATTGCGTTTAACGTTCGAATCAATTAATCAATGCAAGTGCAAATTGTCTATATACTGTTACTCAAACACGTTGTTGTACTTTAAAAGAATCTCTTATGAAAACATGGGCAACTTAATTTTGTATTTGTAAATGTGGATTGGAAGAGATGTATTCTTCATATTTTAATACTGTACCATGTGATGTGTCATGTTAAATGCATGCATTTAATTAGCTCATTATTTCCTATAAGCTCGTTTGTGGCATACTTAGTGCCAGATACAAGTTATCATCTTAATTCTCAGTAATTCATTTGCGAATATACAACAAATTTCCCGGATTAGTTTATTAAAGATAGTATGAAATGACAGCGAATGTCAGATCTTTGGTATCACATGCTTTTTGAATATATAAAAGCCTTAAAATTTATATTTAAAAACAGCAATAACAAACAAACACGCTGATTAATTCTATGATATTTTGAATGACAAGAATTAATTCGACTTTGACGACACCACAATAACAACTTGATGCGATTGGCCAGGGAAAGAAAATGAAAGCAAAAAGGCGCAACAATTCAAGCTCTTTAAATTTATTGACATGTCTTTGCCAAAATGCTATTGTACACATTTTATTTGTTATGGTTGTGGAACACGTAAGACACAGTACAGCATGTGGCAAATTAATTCTTGAAATTTTTAATTAAAGGTTAATATTAGCACATGGTTTCATACCCAATCGGCTTACCCCAAATCCTTTGACAAACAATATTTAACAAACATAAGGGCATGTGGTCCATGTTTATTGGGTCTACTTGTATATATGCTTTAATTATTCAATAATTTCAATCAGTGATTGTCGACAACCTTAAAAGTAAATATCTTACTCCAAAATAGCATGGTTTTGTCATATGAAACAGGATATTAAAATTACACAAATATGAAATATAAAGACAGTCGTTTTACATTTGGAAGTCCCTCATCCTGTCTGATTTTCTATAAAATACAAATAAGGCTTCAGTCTCAATTTGAAGAGTGAAACCTAACTACTTTTATCACGTTCGCATGTCAAGGCATTCCAGGCATTCCAGGCAATACAAATGTACTTGCAGGAGTAACCAGTGTCCCGGAAAGGCGCCTTCCTGTCATCGGCCATTTGGTTCATTATTAAATACGATTTTAGAAAATAACAGCTTTGGAAAAAACAACATTCCGTTTCAATATTAATTTGTATTTAAGAAATAGTATACGTGTTAATATATGTTATTTGACCTGTTTACCTTGACAGTCACCAAACCCACGTCTTCTGCACAATACGTGAGCAATTTTTCTCTCCAAGATTATCTAGCATTAATAGGACTTCGATCCTCCTATAAAAATCACTTGATGATTTCTTCATCTTTATGGTGACATGCTTCCACTCACAAAACTCTGATGAATAAACTTTTAAACAATTATTATTTTAAGCATTTAACTTCAAATTAGTGTTGTTTTTTTTAAGGTTAATTAATATTCGTCGTAATTAACAAATGAAATAATATCAACAAATCATTTTTTATTGGTATTTGTGTAAATTGAAGAAAAGAAATTTTGATTAATGTTAAAATCGCATTGCATTAACTATAAGAATACGCCATTGCAATATTATAAAACTATAATGTTATGCCCCCCTTCAAAGAAGAGGGGGTATATTGCTTTGAACATGTCGGTCTGTCGGTCGGTCTGTCGGTCGGTCCGTCCACCAGGTGGTTTCCGGATGATAACTCAAGAACGCTTGGGCCTAGGATCATGAAACTTCATAGGTACATTGATCATGACTCGCAGATGACCCCTATTGATTTTGAGGTCACTAGGTCAAAGGTCAAGGTCACGATGACACGAAATAGTAAAATGGTTTCCGGATGATAACTCAAGAACGCTTAGGCCTAGGATCATGAAACTTGATAGGTAGATTGATCATGACTCGCAGATGACCCCTATTGATTTTCAGGTTACTAGGTCAAAGGTCAAGGTCACTGTGACCCGAAATAGTAAAATGGTGTCCGGATGATAACTCAAGAACGTTTATAACTAGGATCATGAAACTTGATAGGTAGATTGATCATGACTCGCAGATGACTCCTATTGATTTTCAGGTCACTAGGTCAAAGGTCAATCTCACGGTGACCCGAAATAGTAAAATGGTTTCCGGATAATAACTCAAGAACGCTTATGCCTAGGATCATCAAACTTGATAGGTAGATTGATCATGACTCGCAGTTGACTCCTATTGATTTTCAGGTCACTATATCAAAGGTCAAGGTCACGATGACCTGAAATAGTAAAATGGTTTCCGGATGATAACTCAAGAACGCTAATGGCTACGATCATGAAACTTCCACGGTACATTGATCATGACTTTCAGATGACCACTATCGATTTTGAGGTCACTTGGTCAAAGGTCAAGGTCACGGTGACCAAAAATAGTAAAATGCTTTTCGGATGATAACCCAAGAACGCATATGCCTAGGATCATGAAACTTCACGGGTAGATTGATCATGACTCGCAGATGACTCCTATTGATTTTGAGGTCACTAGGTCAAAGGTCAAGGTCACGGTGACCCGAAATAGTAAAATGGTTTTCGGATGATAACTCAAGAAGGCTTAGGCCTAGGATCATGAAACTTCATGGGTAGATTGATCATGACTCGCAGATGACCCCTATTGATTTTGAGGTCACTAGGTTAAAGGTCAAGGTCATTGTGACCCAAAATAGTTAAATGGTTTTCGGATGATAACTCAAGAATGTTTACGCCTAGGATCATGAAACTTGATTGGTACATTGATCATGACTCGCAGCTGACCCTATTGATTTTGAGGTCACTAGGTCAAAGGTCAAGGTCACGGTGACCCGAATTAGTTAAATGGTTTCCGGATGATAACTCAAGAACGCTTAGGCCTAGGATCATGCAACTTGATAGGTAGATTGATCATGACTCGCAAATGACCTCTATTGATTTTCAGGTCACTAGGTCAAAGATCAAGGTCACAGTGACCCAAAATAGTAAAATGGTTTCCGGATGATAACTCAAGAACGCTTATGCCTAGGATCATGAAACTTGATAGGATGATTGATCATGCCTCGCAGATGACCCCTATAGATTTTCAGGTCACTAGGTCAAAGGTCAAGGTCACAGTGACCCGAAATAGTAAAATGGTTTCCGGATGATAACTCAAGAACGCTTATGCCTAGGATCATGAAATTTCGTAGGTAGATTGATAATGGCTGGCAGATGACCCCTATTGATTTTCAGGTCACTAGGTCAAAGGTCAAGGTCACGGTGACCCGAAATAGTAAAATGATTTCCGGATGATAACTCAAGAACGCTTATGCCTAGGATCATGAAACTTCATAGGTACATTGATCATGATTCGCAGATGACCCCTATTGATTTTTAGTGACAAAAAACGTAATCACACAATGGCTGCCACTACAACGGACAGCCCATATGGGGGCATACATGTTTTACAAACAGCCCTTGTTCATATAATCATCGAATATATATATTTTTAATAATTGGTACATTATTTTGTGCATTTGATTTTGTGTGTGTGTTCCATTTATCAAATTAATTATAACAGCATCTGATATTAATATGACATATCACAAGGACGTGATAACTGGTGATTTGATTAAGTGTTTGTAGGTTTTTATCCAAAGTTTAATATGACATATTATAATACATGTTTTATTGAAAACCTCTGATTCATGAAAAAGGAAAATATAAGTATGCCTAATGTAACACATATGTGGGGCATTTAGGTCTTTATATTTTGTTCGCACAGTTCTATTTTCTATTAAAATGCACCACCTTGAAAAAAAAGTATTTAATCTAAATTCAGTTTTAGCAGACAAGAACGTGCATGTATTTCGTTAATTGTTTTGGTATAAATGCATACATGTAATTATCGACTACCCGAATTACTCGTGCAAACATTTTAACCTAGATTTCTTTTATAAATAAATGTGTAGATATCATGCATGGAAAATAACCCCGACTTCGATTTACATTCTAATAAAGTACACGTTTATTTACAAGAATAACGAAAACTCGTAATATGCATTGGTAATCCATATTTAATATATTTCCTTTATTACCTAAATGTAATTTGTTATTTAGTAGCATATGTTTTGATTTAACCAGTATGTCCTTTGTTATTTCCTGAAATGTATATGTAACATCTGCCTCATGAACACTCTCGAAACTATTGACGTTATTTTAAACGCACAGGCGATGTAGCATATTATATATACATGTTTTTGTCGCTTTAATGACCAAACAATTTAAACCAAACACGAACACGATATATAATGAGGGCGTTTGATAGGCAGAAAGAACGAGGTGAGGTTATGTAGACTCAGAAGCAGAAAATCTCAGTTAATTGTTTAACAACGAGTCTCCGGGCCATCCGTACGTTTTATAGAACAGAACAGTATAAATGAACGTGTGCACACAAGAATACATCCACATCCCAAATCATGCAACATGTTACAATATCATCGTCTATGAAATTTGAAAAATCGAAGTCGTGCATTGGAAATCGAACTTCAAGCAACCTTAAGTCATTGTACCAGTTTTTGGTTAGAAAATTAATAATATTATTATATAGTTCGTATCCTCTTGTTGCCAATAATCATACACATATATATTTTTCAAAGAAATCCAAAACAAAAAGAAAATTCCTTCGATAACCTCAAATATTATTCATGCAAGCACTTTACATCAATTATTTATGTTTGAAAAAAATCATTGGTTCATGCTACTTAAGGCTCGATGATGACCATTTCAACATTGCTCTACGTTGTGGATATCAAATAATAGTGACTTAAGTCTATACTTATTAAATATTATGTTACATAGGGTCAATATTTACCTTTATTTTATTGTCTGTATAATATCCATTAATTGCTATGTAATTCAGCCTTACAGCCATACATGTTCTTTACATACTTGCTTCATTATTTTATTGTTAGTTTTATAATGTAGGCTTATACAAGTGACTATTTTTGTTCCCAATATCATCATTTTCTTAAATTGTCTTTTTTACTCTTTAATAATCTATTTATGTTTCTCAAAGTGCAGAGTTCGAGTTCTGTAATAAATTGGTTGAAAGCCGACTATTCTCGAGTGTGTTATTCACGCTTGTTTACATGCTGTGTTTGCCGTATTCGATATAGAACAACTGAATCACATCTGTATTAGGTTTATCGAAGTCGGTAATCAGGTAATGAGAGGATGAAGCATCCACTAAATAAAAAGAAATGAGCCGGTCTATGGAAGACAAATGGACTTTATGCACGTATGCTAAGTATCGTCCCTAATCGGTGACGACACTTTCCGCCTAGACTAGATTTCCGTTTATATTGAAGTCCTTAAACGAAAAATTCCACAAAAGTGTAAAGTGGCGCACCCGATTATCCTGCGCGATAACAAACTACAAACATAACTATCAAGTATAGACTCTTTATTATTAATTGTGCAATGCACGGAAAACTAATACGCATTAGATGTAATTTGTTTTGTGTTCCATTATTATCTATTTGTAAGATATTTTATCGATGAATAATACTAATTGTACAATGACATGTTGTTCAATAATTTATATGATAAACATAAATGACAATGTCGGTTAAACTAATGAATTATAATGGTGTTGTTTGTAGAATATTGAATGACGCGCATGGATTATGGGGATGCTAATGTTAAGTTTGTTTTTATAATCTGATGCGTTATACCCACCATTTTTGACGTCGAAAGCTATTTCTTTTTGTAGTTTCTTTAAAGAATTTTTCGAGTATTCAGACAAGTTGTCCAAAAAGACTGAAATACCGACTTTCCCCCCATAGCTAAAGATAACACAATCATAGAAGTATATTTCAGAAAAAAAGAAAAAGATGGAAATTGGCGGTATAATTTTAAATTCGTCCCAAATAGTTCAAGTTGGTAGGAGTCCGGATTGTCAAATTAATTAGCAGTAGGCATGGAAGGACCTCACAAACTTCGATATACAGACAAACACACAAACAATCTTTACTTTGTTTAAAAGTGAAAGTTTTTTTCTGTTTAAAATGATATCATTCATTTAAGCATATTTTAGTGTAAGAATTGACACCCTGGCTTATCAACTTGAATTTCAATCAAATATGAACGTTTGTGTTAGAAATTATATACTGGCTTATCGACTGTATCATATTTTGATTTGAGTGTAAGAAGAAAGTTGACTTCGCAGCTTGCATTATCAAAGCGCTGAAGGCACTGAATTTGTTGGCTGTTGTATAATCTTAGACGCAACTCAGTTTTCAAAATTATGTTAAAGCTTTTTATATCGCAAGTTTGAAATGACCACAACCAATTCAAATTTATAAAGAGTGTGTCTTAAAGCACAGTTCGAGAAAGAGTGTGTCTTAAAGCACAGGTCGAGATAAAAAAAAAATCCTTCAAATCATTGATACAGCTAATCAGTGTACACAGGCTAATCTTATTTGACATGCATTAAGCCCCGTTTTCCCTGAAAGCAGCCAATATGTACAGATTTCAATGATAAACACTAGACTGGCCAACGTTATCTTACAAGCTGTTAACTACTTTTGAATACATACACTCTATGTAATGTACCACTGGGAACTATAAACAGGCAGATGCGGTGGTTTGAGCAGACGCTTTTAGCATTCGTCTGCTTAATTTTACTGCAGTGATCCACACAGGCAGTCACGGGTTACGGTTCCTAGCGTAGTTAAGCCCATAGTGATTTGCAAAACTGCCTTTAATCAAAGCGCTGAAGGCACGGAAGTTGTTCGCTGTTGTCGTCCTTGATTAGCTTGTGCGCATTGCACAGGCTAATCAGTGTGCACAGGTTAATCTTATTTGACATGCATTAAGCCCCGTTTTCCCTGAAAGCAGCCAATATGTACAGATTTCAATGATAAACACTAGACTGGTCAATGTCGTCTTAAAGCTGGTACATTCACTCACTGCAGAAGTAGATGCAGACGCTCCTAAGCATTCGTCGTCTGCAGTGCAGACAGGCAGCGGTAATCGTTCCTAGCATAGTGAGTTACGGTTCCTAGCGTAACTAATGCTTCTAAGCACATACTGATTTGCAAAACATGCTCTGTAAATTTAGCCGTGAGCTAACGCTCACAACTAAAAATCACATTTAAAAGCTCATTGACCCTCAAAATCAACGACGGACAATATTTCGAAAAATTAAAACTTAAAAAATCAATGTTCCGTATAGCAATAGCCACATTTTCAACGCTAGATGTGGTCTGGTAACATAGATTTAACAATATACAAAAAGCTCTTTTTTGCATCTTGTTTTGTGGGGCAATATATTCAACACACGTTCATGTACCAAGTCAGTGTTCGTGTGTCGTATGAATAGATATATATGCGGGAAATTAACATATATTGACATTGATAGTTATAATGTGTGAATCATGCAAAATCACGATAACAATATATATTCCATACAAATATTTGCTAGATTATTCAAGGCGTGAAAATGGCGTAAACGAAATTACCTAATATGAGTTTGCAGCGTCCTCAAAGTAATGTCATGTGCAAACTTTTATCATGCAAATGAGCTTTGCGGCAAATTTGTTGCATACTTCATTCATATGGGTTTGCAGCAACTTTACCGCAAACTTAATTTACATGGTAAAAGTTTGCTGCAAATTTGCCGCAAAGTCCTTGCCATGTTCCTGCAAACTTCATTTGCATATGGGAGTTTGCGGTAACTTTGCAGCAAAGTTCTTGCAAAGTTGCCGCAAAGTTCTTGCAAAGTTCCCGCAAACTTCATTTGAATACGGGACTTTGTGGTAACTTTGCCGCAAAGTTCTTGCAAAGTTGCCGCAAAGTTTTTGCAAAGTTGTCATATGGTGATTTTTCTGTAAACTAAATTGCAAGCATAGCCTTTCTTTCGCAATTGTTAGAAATGTCATTTAAATGCTGCAACAAACATAAAACTAAAGCAGAACAGTTGTTATTGACTATTGTATAATGTTGATTAAGTTACAAACTAGATTATATTAAGTTTTTGCTTTACACCTTTTAAGCGATAGCAATAGCTTACTTCTATGAGTGAAATTTGTTTTACATTACGTGGCAGAGTAGTTATATATAAATAAATCTAAGTATTGGTAACATTGCCGTTTCATTTGCTCACTGATTAAGCAATTGATCGTTACAACTTACAACTATGTTGGTTTTGTTAGAAAGAGATACATTTGACTGACTTATGTCTTTTATGTGACATTCTGCAAAGAGAATTTGTTTCATAATTTATTTAAATTTAAATGTTAATCACCCACCACAACAGGTATTTGAAACTGTTGAACAATATCATTAAATTAAACTTAACATTATAAGAAAACAATTCAAGAAAAACAATAAAATAATAGTTCAAAGCAGTTTCAAAAGGGCCACTTCACAACTCACTGACTTCCTCTTTTAAATTAGACTTGTAGATTTCCACATTGTACTGAAATGTTTAAGAATGTTCAGCAAAGTCAGTAGTTCAGGATATTGTAAAAACTTTAACTTTAAATACTCCAAACATTGCTTTGAAACTACATTTCAAACCAGTAACAGGTCCTGCGTGGATACATCTATGTTTACAATTTCAAATTCAAATTTTGCTCACAATCTGAGATGAAACAATCAGAAGAGATATCCCTTACATAAACAGAATGTTTGCTGCAACTTTGCGGCAACTTTGCAGCAACTTTGCGGCAAACTTTTTTGTTTGCGGGAAGGTTTGCAAGAAGAAAGTGCAGGTATTGTCAGCAATCTGCCATCATCGTCAGCGTGAATTGTTATGTTTCTTGGATATGGAAAAAGCTTGTTAATCTGGGATAACGATATAAAATTATAGTATTATATACTAGTATACTATTTACTGTATTAAAAATATTATTCTATATATCCACTTCAAACTTGGATCCAGGACATCTGTCCACTCCATAGTGGCAAGGCTGGTAACCATGTGACCTGTATTCATAAAGAAATCGACCCTTGTTTTGACTTAGTGCATATCTATCATGGCAATTTTAACTATAATGGCCATTTTCAACTAAGATGGATTCTCAAAAACTATCAAATGTTTTAACTAGAAACTTAATGCACATAATAATTCGATGACTTACTTTTATTGACTTGAAGCGAAATCTCTGTCAAGAATTGGTAAGAGTTATTCCCCATTTTTACTAAAAAAATGCATTTGTCAAGCATCTGAAGTCGAACGTTTAGCACCCTTTGTCAGTGCTTTTGTCGTCTGAAGAATAACTCCAAAATAAGGAAGGAATTTACTGAATTATTTTTTGTATAAATACATTTTCATGCCAATAGAAATTCAAAAGAAGCCACTTTTAAATAAACATACTTAACCATACAATTAATTTTTCATATTATTTCCTTATTTAACTTTACATACTATTCAAAGAATAAGTAGAGCTATCCTACTAATCACCCGAGCTGCTCCATTGTTGTCTTAATGCTACTTTGAAATATTATTTAGTCCATTGACATACATTGTATTTTATTCTATGTAATGTTGCGCAGTTGTTTACAATCATGACCTCACATTTAAATTAGGCAAGAGTATGCAACTCTCTGTCAATATTGTTCATGAAAGTTTCTTGCAAAGTTCCTGCAACACTAATATTTTAAAACAGTTTCTTGCTAACTTCTTGCAAACTTTGCGGCTAGCCATTTCAACATTGCTCTACGTTGTGGATATCAAATAATAGTGACTTAAGTCTATACTTATTAAATATTATGTTACATAGGGTCAATATTTACCTTTATTTTATTGTCTGTATAATATCCATTAATTTCTATGTAATTCAGCCTTACAGCCATACATGTTCTTTACATACTTGCTTCATTATTTTATTGTTAGTTTTATAATGTAGGCTTATACAAGTGACTATTTTTGTTCCCAATATCATCATTTTCTTAAATTGTCTTTTTTACTCTTTAATAATCTATTTATGTTTCTCAAAGTGCAGAGTTCGAGTTCTGTAATAAATTGGTTGAAAGCCGACTATTCTCGAGTGTGTTATTCACGCTTGTTTACATGCTGTGTTTGCCGTATTCGATATAGAACAACTGAATCACATCTGTATTAGGTTTATCGAAGTCGGTAATCAGGTAATGAGAGGATGAAGCATCCACTAAATAAAAAGAAATGAGCCGGTCTATGGAAGACAAATGGACTTTATGCACGTATGCTAAGTATCGTCCCTAATCGGTGACGACACTTTCCGCCTAGACTAGATTTCCGTTTATATTGAAGTCCTTAAACGAAAAATTCCACAAAAGTGTAAAGTGGCGCACCCGATTATCCTGCGCGATAACAAACTACAAACATAACTATCAAGTATAGACTCTTTATTATTAATTGTGCAATGCACGGAAAACTAATACGCATTAGATGTAATTTGTTTTGTGTTCCATTATTATCTATTTGTAAGATATTTTATCGATGAATAATACTAATGGTACAATGACATGTTGTTCAATAATTTATATGATAAACATAAATGACAATGTCGGTTAAACTAATGAATTATAATGGTGTTGTTTGTAGAATATTGAATGACGCGCATGGATTATGGGGATGCTAATGTTAAGTTTGTTTTTATAATCTGATGCGTTATACCCACCATTTTTGACGTCGAAAGCTATTTCTTTTTTGTAGTTTCTTTAAAGAATTTTTCGAGTATTCAGACAAGTTGTCCAAAAAGACTGAAATACCGACTTTCCCCCCATAGCTAAAGATAACACAATCATAGAAGTATATTTCAGAAAAAAAGAAAAAGATGGAAATTGGCGGTATAATTTTAAATTCGTCCCAAATAGTTCAAGTTGGTAGGAGTCCGGATTGTCAAATTAATTAGCAGTAGGCATGGAAGGACCTCACAAACTTCGATATACAGACAAACACACAAACAATCTTTACTTTGTTTAAAAGTGAAAGTTTTTTTCTGTTTAAAATGATATCATTCATTTAAGCATATTTTAGTGTAAGAATTGACACCCTGGCTTATCAACTTGAATTTCAATCAAATATGAACGTTTGTGTTAGAAATTATATACTGGCTTATCGACTGTATCATATTTTGATTTGAGTGTAAGAAGAAAGTTGACTTCGCAGCTTGCATTATCAAAGCGCTGAAGGCACTGAATTTGTTGGCTGTTGTATAATCTTAGACGCAACTCAGTTTTCAAAATTATGTTAAAGCTTTTTATATCGCAAGTTTGAAATGACCACAACCAATTCAAATTTATAAAGAGTGTGTCTTAAAGCACAGTTCGAGAAAGAGTGTGTCTTAAAGCACAGGTCGAGATAAAAAAAAAATCCTTCAAATCATTGATACAGCTAATCAGTGTACACAGGCTAATCTTATTTGACATGCATTAAGCCCCGTTTTCCCTGAAAGCAGCCAATATGTACAGATTTCAATGATAAACACTAGACTGGCCAACGTTATCTTACAAGCTGTTAACTACTTTTGAATACATACACTCTATGTAATGTACCACTGGGAACTATAAACAGGCAGATGCGGTGGTTTGAGCAGACGCTTTTAGCATTCGTCTGCTTAATTTTACTGCAGTGATCCACACAGGCAGTCACGGGTTACGGTTCCTAGCGTAGTTAAGCCCATAGTGATTTGCAAAACTGCCTTTAATCAAAGCGCTGAAGGCACGGAAGTTGTTCGCTGTTGTCGTCCTTGATTAGCTTGTGCGCATTGCACAGGCTAATCAGTGTGCACAGGTTAATCTTATTTGACATGCATTAAGCCCCGTTTTCCCTGAAAGCAGCCAATATGTACAGATTTCAATGATAAACACTAGACTGGTCAATGTCGTCTTAAAGCTGGTACATTCACTCACTGCAGAAGTAGATGCAGACGCTCCTAAGCATTCGTCGTCTGCAGTGCAGACAGGCAGCGGTAATCGTTCCTAGCATAGTGAGTTACGGTTCCTAGCGTAACTAATGCTTCTAAGCACATACTGATTTGCAAAACATGCTCTGTAAATTTAGCCGTGAGCTAACGCTCACAACTAAAAATCACATTTAAAAGCTCATTGACCCTCAAAATCAACGACGGACAATATTTCGAAAAATTAAAACTTAAAAAATCAATGTTCCGTATAGCAATAGCCACATTTTCAACGCTAGATGTGGTCTGGTAACATAGATTTAACAATATACAAAAAGCTCTTTTTTGCATCTTGTTTTGTGGGGCAATATATTCAACACACGTTCATGTACCAAGTCAGTGTTCGTGTGTCGTATGAATAGATATATATGCGGGAAATTAACATATATTGACATTGATAGTTATAATGTGTGAATCATGCAAAATCACGATAACAATATATATTCCATACAAATATTTGCTAGATTATTCAAGGCGTGAAAATGGCGTAAACGAAATTACCTAATATGAGTTTGCAGCGTCCTCAAAGTAATGTCATGTGCAAACTTTTATCATGCAAATGAGCTTTGCGGCAAATTTGTTGCATACTTCATTCATATGGGTTTGCAGCAACTTTACCGCAAACTTAATTTACATGGTAAAAGTTTGCTGCAAATTTGCCGCAAAGTCCTTGCCATGTTCCTGCAAACTTCATTTGCATATGGGAGTTTGCGGTAACTTTGCAGCAAAGTTCTTGCAAAGTTGCCGCAAAGTTCTTGCAAAGTTCCCGCAAACTTCATTTGAATACGGGACTTTGTGGTAACTTTGCCGCAAAGTTCTTGCAAAGTTGCCGCAAAGTTTTTGCAAAGTTGTCATATGGTGATTTTTCTGTAAACTAAATTGCAAGCATAGCCTTTCTTTCGCAATTGTTAGAAATGTCATTTAAATGCTGCAACAAACATAAAACTAAAGCAGAACAGTTGTTATTGACTATTGTATAATGTTGATTAAGTTACAAACTAGATTATATTAAGTTTTTGCTTTACACCTTTTAAGCGATAGCAATAGCTTACTTCTATGAGTGAAATTTGTTTTACATTACGTGGCAGAGTAGTTATATATAAATAAATCTAAGTATTGGTAACATTGCCGTTTCATTTGCTCACTGATTAAGCAATTGATCGTTACAACTTACAACTATGTTGGTTTTGTTAGAAAGAGATACATTTGACTGACTTATGTCTTTTATGTGACATTCTGCAAAGAGAATTTGTTTCATAATTTATTTAAATTTAAATGTTAATCACCCACCACAACAGGTATTTGAAACTGTTGAACAATATCATTAAATTAAACTTAACATTATAAGAAAACAATTCAAGAAAAACAATAAAATAATAGTTCAAAGCAGTTTCAAAAGGGCCACTTCACAACTCACTGACTTCCTCTTTTAAATTAGACTTGTAGATTTCCACATTGTACTGAAATGTTTAAGAATGTTCAGCAAAGTCAGTAGTTCAGGATATTGTAAAAACTTTAACTTTAAATACTCCAAACATTGCTTTGAAACTACATTTCAAACCAGTAACAGGTCCTGCGTGGATACATCTATGTTTACAATTTCAAATTCAAATTTTGCTCACAATCTGAGATGAAACAATCAGAAGAGATATCCCTTACATAAACAGAATGTTTGCTGCAACTTTGCGGCAACTTTGCAGCAACTTTGCGGCAAACTTTTTTGTTTGCGGGAAGGTTTGCAAGAAGAAAGTGCAGGTATTGTCAGCAATCTGCCATCATCGTCAGCGTGAATTGTTATGTTTCTTGGATATGGAAAAAGCTTGTTAATCTGGGATAACGATATAAAATTATAGTATTATATACTAGTATACTATTTACTGTATTAAAAATATTATTCTATATATCCACTTCAAACTTGGATCCAGGACATCTGTCCACTCCATAGTGGCAAGGCTGGTAACCATGTGACCTGTATTCATAAAGAAATCGACCCTTGTTTTGACTTAGTGCATATCTATCATGGCAATTTTAACTATAATGGCCATTTTCAACTAAGATGGATTCTCAAAAACTATCAAATGTTTTAACTAGAAACTTAATGCACATAATAATTCGATGACTTACTTTTATTGACTTGAAGCGAAATCTCTGTCAAGAATTGGTAAGAGTTATTCCCCATTTTTACTAAAAAAATGCATTTGTCAAGCATCTGAAGTCGAACGTTTAGCACCCTTTGTCAGTGCTTTTGTCGTCTGAAGAATAACTCCAAAATAAGGAAGGAATTTACTGAATTATTTTTTGTATAAATACATTTTCATGCCAATAGAAATTCAAAAGAAGCCACTTTTAAATAAACATACTTAACCATACAATTAATTTTTCATATTATTTCCTTATTTAACTTTACATACTATTCAAAGAATAAGTAGAGCTATCCTACTAATCACCCGAGCTGCTCCATTGTTGTCTTAATGCTACTTTGAAATATTATTTAGTCCATTGACATACATTGTATTTTATTCTATGTAATGTTGCGCAGTTGTTTACAATCATGACCTCACATTTAAATTAGGCAAGAGTATGCAACTCTCTGTCAATATTGTTCATGAAAGTTTCTTGCAAAGTTCCTGCAACACTAATATTTTAAAACAGTTTCTTGCTAACTTCTTGCAAACTTTGCGGCTAGCCATTTCAACATTGCTCTACGTTGTGGATATCAAATAATAGTGACTTAAGTCTATACTTATTAAATATTATGTTACATAGGGTCAATATTTACCTTTATTTTATTGTCTGTATAATATCCATTAATTGCTATGTAATTCAGCCTTACAGCCATACATGTTCTTTACATACTTGCTTCATTATTTTATTGTTAGTTTTATAATGTAGGCTTATACAAGTGACTATTTTTGTTCCCAATATCATCATTTTCTTAAATTGTCTTTTTTACTCTTTAATAATCTATTTATGTTTCTCAAAGTGCAGAGTTCGAGTTCTGTAATAAATTGGTTGAAAGCCGACTATTCTCGAGTGTGTTATTCACGCTTGTTTACATGCTGTGTTTGCCGTATTCGATATAGAACAACTGAATCTCATCTGTATTAGGTTTATCGAAGTCGGTAATCAGGTAATGAGAGGATGAAGCATCCACTAAATAAAAAGAAATGAGCCGGTCTATGGAAGACAAATGGACTTTATGCACGTATGCTAAGTATCGTCCCTAATCGGTGACGACACTTTCCGCCTAGACTAGATTTCCGTTTATATTGAAGTCCTTAAACGAAAAATTCCACAAAAGTGTAAAGTGGCGCACCCGATTATCCTGCGCGATAACAAACTACAAACATAACTATCAAGTATAGACTCTTTATTATTAATTGTGCAATGCACGGAAAACTAATACGCATTAGATGTAATTTGTTTTGTGTTCCATTATTATCTATTTGTAAGATATTTTATCGATGAATAATACTAATGGTACAATGACATGTTGTTCAATAATTTATATGATAAACATAAATGACAATGTCGGTTAAACTAATGAATTATAATGGTGTTGTTTGTAGAATATTGAATGACGCGCATGGATTATGGGGATGCTAATGTTAAGTTTGTTTTTATAATCTGATGCGTTATACCCACCATTTTTGACGTCGAAAGCTATTTCTTTTTTGTAGTTTCTTTAAAGAATTTTTCGAGTATTCAGACAAGTTGTCCAAAAAGACTGAAATACCGACTTTCCCCCCATAGCTAAAGATAACACAATCATAGAAGTATATTTCAGAAAAAAAGAAAAAGATGGAAATTGGCGGTATAATTTTAAATTCGTCCCAAATAGTTCAAGTTGGTAGGAGTCCGGATTGTCAAATTAATTAGCAGTAGGCATGGAAGGACCTCACAAACTTCGATATACAGACAAACACACAAACAATCTTTACTTTGTTTAAAAGTGAAAGTTTTTTTCTGTTTAAAATGATATCATTCATTTAAGCATATTTTAGTGTAAGAATTGACACCCTGGCTTATCAACTTGAATTTCAATCAAATATGAACGTTTGTGTTAGAAATTATATACTGGCTTATCGACTGTATCATATTTTGATTTGAGTGTAAGAAGAAAGTTGACTTCGCAGCTTGCATTATCAAAGCGCTGAAGGCACTGAATTTGTTGGCTGTTGTATAATCTTAGACGCAACTCAGTTTTCAAAATTATGTTAAAGCTTTTTATATCGCAAGTTTGAAATGACCACAACCAATTCAAATTTATAAAGAGTGTGTCTTAAAGCACAGTTCGAGAAAGAGTGTGTCTTAAAGCACAGGTCGAGATAAAAAAAATCCTTCAAATCATTGATACAGCTAATCAGTGTACACAGGCTAATCTTATTTGACATGCATTAAGCCCCGTTTTCCCTGAAAGCAGCCAATATGTACAGATTTCAATGATAAACACTAGACTGGCCAACGTTATCTTACAAGCTGTTAACTACTTTTGAATACATACACTCTATGTAATGTACCACTGGGAACTATAAACAGGCAGATGCGGTGGTTTGAGCAGACGCTTTTAGCATTCGTCTGCTTAATTTTACTGCAGTGATCCACACAGGCAGTCACGGGTTACGGTTCCTAGCGTAGTTAAGCCCATAGTGATTTGCAAAACTGCCTTTAATCAAAGCGCTGAAGGCACGGAAGTTGTTCGCTGTTGTCGTCCTTGATTAGCTTGTGCGCATTGCACAGGCTAATCAGTGTGCACAGGTTAATCTTATTTGACATGCATTAAGCCCCGTTTTCCCTGAAAGCAGCCAATATGTACAGATTTCAATGATAAACACTAGACTGGTCAATGTCGTCTTAAAGCTGGTACATTCACTCACTGCAGAAGTAGATGCAGACGCTCCTAAGCATTCGTCGTCTGCAGTGCAGACAGGCAGCGGTAATCGTTCCTAGCATAGTGAGTTACGGTTCCTAGCGTAACTAATGCTTCTAAGCACATACTGATTTGCAAAACATGCTCTGTAAATTTAGCCGTGAGCTAACGCTCACAACTAAAAATCACATTTAAAAGCTCATTGACCCTCAAAATCAACGACGGACAATATTTCGAAAAATTAAAACTTAAAAAATCAATGTTCCGTATAGCAATAGCCACATTTTCAACGCTAGATGTGGTCTGGTAACATAGATTTAACAATATACAAAAAGCTCTTTTTTGCATCTTGTTTTGTGGGGCAATATATTCAACACACGTTCATGTACCAAGTCAGTGTTCGTGTGTCGTATGAATAGATATATATGCGGGAAATTAACATATATTGACATTGATAGTTATAATGTGTGAATCATGCAAAATCACGATAACAATATATATTCCATACAAATATTTGCTAGATTATTCAAGGCGTGAAAATGGCGTAAACGAAATTACCTAATATGAGTTTGCAGCGTCCTCAAAGTAATGTCATGTGCAAACTTTTATCATGCAAATGAGCTTTGCGGCAAATTTGTTGCATACTTCATTCATATGGGTTTGCAGCAACTTTACCGCAAACTTAATTTACATGGTAAAAGTTTGCTGCAAATTTGCCGCAAAGTCCTTGCCATGTTCCTGCAAACTTCATTTGCATATGGGAGTTTGCGGTAACTTTGCAGCAAAGTTCTTGCAAAGTTGCCGCAAAGTTCTTGCAAAGTTCCCGCAAACTTCATTTGAATACGGGACTTTGTGGTAACTTTGCCGCAAAGTTCTTGCAAAGTTGCCGCAAAGTTTTTGCAAAGTTGTCATATGGTGATTTTTCTGTAAACTAAATTGCAAGCATAGCCTTTCTTTCGCAATTGTTAGAAATGTCATTTAAATGCTGCAACAAACATAAAACTAAAGCAGAACAGTTGTTATTGACTATTGTATAATGTTGATTAAGTTACAAACTAGATTATATTAAGTTTTTGCTTTACACCTTTTAAGCGATAGCAATAGCTTTCTTCTATGAGTGAAATTTGTTTTACATTACGTGGCAGAGTAGTTATATATAAATAAATCTAAGTATTGGTAACATTGCCGTTTCATTTGCTCACTGATTAAGCAATTGATCGTTACAACTTACAACTATGTTGGTTTTGTTAGAAAGAGATACATTTGACTGACTTATGTCTTTTATGTGACATTCTGCAAAGAGAATTTGTTTCATAATTTATTTAAATTTAAATGTTAATCACCCACCACAACAGGTATTTGAAACTGTTGGACAATATCATTAAATTAAACTTAACATTATAAGAAAACAATTCAAGAAAAACAATAAAATAATAGTTCAAAGCAGTTTCAAAAGGGCCACTTCACAACTCACTGACTTCCTCTTTTAAATTAGACTTGTAGATTTCCACATTGTACTGAAATGTTTAAGAATGTTCAGCAAAGTCAGTAGTTCAGGATATTGTAAAAACTTTAACTTTAAATACTCCAAACATTGCTTTGAAACTACATTTCAAACCAGTAACAGGTCCTGCGTGGATACATCTATGTTTACAATTTCAAATTCAAATTTTGCTCACAATCTGAGATGAAACAATCAGAAGAGATATCCCTTACATAAACAGAATGTTTGCTGCAACTTTGCGGCAACTTTGCAGCAACTTTGCGGCAAACTTTTTTGTTTGCGGGAAGGTTTGCAAGAAGAAAGTGCAGGTATTGTCAGCAATCTGCCATCATCGTCAGCGTGAATTGTTATGTTTCTTGGATATGGAAAAAGCTTGTTAATCTGGGATAACGATATAAAATTATAGTATTATATACTAGTATACTATTTACTGTATTAAAAATATTATTCTATATATCCACTTCAAACTTGGATCCAGGACATCTGTCCACTCCATAGTGGCAAGGCTGGTAACCATGTGACCTGTATTCATAAAGAAATCGACCCTTGTTTTGACTTAGTGCATATCTATCATGGCAATTTTAACTATAATGGCCATTTTCAACTAAGATGGATTCTCAAAAACTATCAAATGTTTTAACTAGAAACTTAATGCACATAATAATTCGATGACTTACTTTTATTGACTTGAAGCGAAATCTCTGTCAAGAATTGGTAAGAGTTATTCCCCATTTTTACTAAAAAAATGCATTTGTCAAGCATCTGAAGTCGAACGTTTAGCACCCTTTGTCAGTGCTTTTGTCGTCTGAAGAATAACTCCAAAATAAGGAAGGAATTTACTGAATTATTTTTTGTATAAATACATTTTCATGCCAATAGAAATTCAAAAGAAGCCACTTTTAAATAAACATACTTAACCATACAATTAATTTTTCATATTATTTCCTTATTTAACTTTACATACTATTCAAAGAATAAGTAGAGCTATCCTACTAATCACCAGAGCTGCTCCATTGTTGTCTTAATGCTACTTTGAAATATTATTTAGTCCATTGACATACATTGTATTTTATTCTATGTAATGTTGCGCAGTTGTTTACAATCATGACCTCACATTTAAATTAGGCAAGAGTATGCAACTCTCTGTCAATATTGTTCATGAAAGTTTCTTGCAAAGTTCCTGCAACACTAATATTTTAAAACAGTTTCTTGCTAACTTCTTGCAAACTTTGCGGCTAGCCGCAAAGTTCTTGCAACTTTGCGGCAACTTTGCAGAAAATTTGCGGTTAGCCGCAAAGTCCTGCAAAAGTCTTGCAAACCTTTCCGCAAACAAAAAAGTTTGAAGCAAAGTTGAAGCAAAATTGCGGCAAAGTTGCAGCAAACATTCTGTTTCTGTAAGGGTATATATTTCAACCATTTCATTTTTGCCCATTCTGAAAATGTATTTTTGTAATTTGTATGAATAGGTCGACAAACTTAAATAGTGTTATCAGTATATAGGGCAGGCATACATTCGTTTCTGTTGAATACGTAAAACGTATACATGTACTAGTTAATCGCAACAACTATCGATATACACGAATACATGCTTGACGTATGTCCTGTGATAAACACGGCTACACTATTAAACTAGTATTTATGCAACACATGAATCCGTCTCATGGCAGCTATCTTGGAGGCAACTCTATTGTTTGCAAGTATGGCAGTTCGTTATGGACTAACTATTTAACATAAATATAAATTATATACCTACTGTAACAATGTGTTGATAATCACGTTTTCTAATAAGCGGACATTCTTGTCGGCAAGGATTAAATTAAATGTTTCATAAATGTTACATTTTACTCCTTAAAATTGTTTATGCGTGAACGTCTTAACACTGAAATAATTTGAAAGTGGATGAACAGCATTGTAAACTTGCATACGGTGTTTCTCGACAGGACCATAACCATTTTCAAACATTTCCTTAGTACAATAATTCTAGGCGAATGAATCGATTTTGATTGTAGTTTATAACATCGCATTTCATAATAAACGGTCACCTTAATATTTTCTTTTAATCAGTACTTTAATATTGTATCAATATCATAATCGGCGTTTCATTTGCAGCAGTAATATAAGGCGCTGTCTCTGTAAATCAGCGTTCAAATAACTGTCAAAATAATGAAGAACGTCGTTGATATTCTGGGAATATGTTTCTGAGAAATGTCCAATATTATTTAAAACATAATTTAGTTGTTTCCCATTTTAGTACTCATGTGTGTGTCTAACAACCCAGTGAGAATACATATTATTTGTGATTAAAAAATGCAAATGCACTATATTCGCGTGTTTTTTTTACGATTTCCATGTTGCTACCTTTTAAACCATGAAAGGGAACATATCACTCCTCACTTGAACAGTAGGTTATTTACATGATAACTCAGGATTTTGCTATCAGGCGTTCAAGAGGCATAGGTAATATCGTACTGATGCTCAATATAACAATAGTCGTAATGGTTGTGTAACAAAGAAAACACGGTATTGCATATGATAAAGAGTTCCTTTAAATGTACATGTAAATACTAGCAGGGGTCTCACTAGGATTTAAAAAGAGGAGTCCTTGGACTCCTTACTTGGAAAAAGTAGGAATCCAAAAGGAAAAATAATCCATATAAATAAAAAATGAATGTAAAATAATAAATAATATAATTGTTGGTTTCATTATTAAAAATACAAAAACAAAGTGTATATAAAAATCCCACTCATTATGTTCTCTTTATTGTTACTTAAATAAAAAATCATATAGAAAAAATAAACAGCTCATTTAAGGAGAGTGTGCATAAAAGTGCATAATATATTTACATACACATCCCACTAATATACATTTACTTTTTTGTAAACAAAACATTATCATTACCTTGCAATGATATTTCCATTTGGAACTACAATAAAACGTTCAAAAGTCTTTGACAACCACAACAGTGTTACTGGATGACATGAATTAAATCTATGCCTTAAAAACTGCAAGTTGTGAATGGCGTCGGCAGACATAAAAAGGTCTTTGATGTGAATGCCGAGTTTGGGAAAGTTTCTAGGAAGTTAAAACTGTAAACTTGTAACTACGGTGGCATAGAGGTGACATTCACTCCTCTTTTATTAAATTGCACTCCTCTGTGTTCTATCTTGTGGCCACGAGTTAGCTATGTCGACGCCACAAGATAGAAAAAAGAGGAGTGCAAAACTAAATTAAACAGGAGTGAAATTAAAAAAAGAGCGGTGCAGTAAAAAAGGCAGGGTGCTTTAAATAAAAGAGGAGAGAATTTTTGCGATCTCGAGATCCCGAGTTAGTCAGCCAATCAAATTGTGCGTAAACTACTGTAAACAAATAGAAGCCTGGCGTTGGCGGAATCATGGTCGGCGCGATAATAATGGTGAGTTAACCAAATTTTTAAAAATGTGGTTCGTCGGGGTATCATTCATTTTTCAATCGAAATGCATATATTTCATTCTGATAACATTAGTATATTATCCTTATTTTGATGGCAGAGCACTCAACTTTATATTCAGGTATGATACATTGTCATATGAACCATGCTTATTAAATTGAATTTACAAAGCAGTCATTACAAAATGTCATAAGCTGTACATATGTACACAACAGAACCAGTGGGAGATGATAAATGTAGTAAAGGGGTGGGTGATGTTATAAAATAAAAAATCTAAAACGGCTATCAATCAGATTTTTTGTTTTTGTAAAATATATGACTAATTTTGAGTCAATTTAAACAAATACATTTTTTGAAATGACTACTAATAATGTATAAAACACTTTTTAAGAAGTCTATGATATAGAAACACAGATTATTAATGTTTGCTAAAATAACATTATATTGTCATTTCTTTAAAAGAAAAAAATTATCAAGAAATATTATCATATATTATTATTTCTGTTTTGTTTTTTATTTTCTAGCCACTGATGTTCTCTTGGCTGTGTCTACCAACCTCTAAGATAGGGAATACAAAATCTGTTCAGAGACTAATACTGGTCATATCTAATGTGTTTGGAATGTTGATGAATACAGGATACCAGGAGTTTTCGTTAAAACTCGTTAGTTCAAAAGATAATCGCAATGACTTTAGCTAATGAACAAACATGACAAAAATTACATTTTGTTTCAACTGTGTTTCTTTTTTTTCCGAATGTTATGTTAAAGTCCAATAGCACAAAATATGAACTTAACACCTTGTGTATAAAATGGAATATTGTAAAGTGTGCAATTTATATTTAAAAATTTTATGAGTAACTCAAGAGAAAATTTCATTAAAGAGTTGCCAAACTCAGCTGTGAACGAATGTTTGTTTTATTAAATATTCAATGTATGTATTTTAAATATATTTTTATATGTTTTAAATATTTCACAATATCTAAATACACATACAGTAAATAACATACCAGTTATTAAAAAATCTTTCTGAGCCAGAAATTAGCAATATACATGTAAAGTTTCTTGCAATTTGATAAAAAAAACAGTATTAAACATTAAATTGTGTACTATTTTCTTAACTTCAAGTTTGTTAAATTGGACATTTGAATGTTTATGTTACTGTTCATGACACATGTTTTGTTTGGAAATTAAATATATCTTTTGGAACATCTATTTAATAGCGCTGACCCAGGCTCTTTAGGTCCTTGATGTTTAAGCGCATCTGAGCTCAGATGAGCTCTTAGGATCGACAAATGTCTGTTGTCCGTCTTTCTTCTTTTTACTCCCCTTTGGTGTTTTTTTGCTCATATATCCAGAAACTTGGTCAGTATGATTGTTTGGAGGAATTGTAGGTCAAGTTCAAAGACGGGTCATCAGAGGTCAAAAACTAGGTCACTATGCCATTGACAAATATTGGCTACCTGTACTTAGGTAAGCGATATAGGGCCATTGTGGACCTTTTGTTTTAATTCTACCCTTCACACAATCAGGAATAAACTTGCAAATCTTGCAAAAATAATATATTCATATTTCTTGTCCATTTCGTTTCAATTTTTGAATAATTGTAGTTCTATATGTAATTAGAACACCATTTAAATTTCATAAATATACCTTAGGTAAAAATGTGTTAAATTTGATGTCAAAAGTGATTTTCTCAGCAGGATTCTCAGGGTTTGTAATTCTGAACTAATTAATCATTTTTAGCCTTATATAGAGGCAAAAAAAATTGGTCCTGTCAATTTCATGAGTCAATCATGGATCTCAAAACAATAGAAATTTTAAAGGGGCCTTTTCAAAGATTTTGACATGTATTGAAGCTTGTCATTAAATGCTTTATATTGATAAATTTAAACATTAGACCTAAAAATATTCAGTAAAAAAACAACAAGAATACAATTAAAAAAAGGAAAAAAGTAAGCCTCAACTGGACTCGAACCACTGACCCCTGGAGTCCTGGAGTAAAAAGTTTCCCGCCTAGACCACTCGACCATACATGCTCATGCTATGAGCGGATGTATTTTTTAATGATATAAGCAATCCTCTTAGTTTCCCAAACTATAACGACAACAACAGATCTTTCCAAATTATTCAATCGTTTCGCGTTGCAACGCTTTGTAATTTCAAGGTTTTCAAATCGTCAAAAGATGCATATAATGAATATATTAGAGCATGGTAAATGCTCAGTTTTGCTATTTCCTCACAAATATCATTGCTTAAACGAAAATTTGCGAATATGAAACTTTTATTTTTATTTTTTTCAATATCAAAACGTGAAAAGGCCCCTTTAAGGTCAGCCTTATAAAAAATAAATTGCTCTTCTACACAGCAGATGTCATAAATAAGAAATAAAAAAATGTACCTCGTGACTGTTAGTTTGTTGTTATTTGTTTATACTTTGGTTATGTTTATTTGTTTTTTATCCTTAAAGTATAATAGAACTTCAAAAACTAAACACACTGAATTAGTTAAAGTTATTGCTTCAATCTTGTTTTAATATTACTTACATTTCACGACAATCACCTTTTGACCAAATTGTAGAGAAAAACCAATGGAATTTTTCTAAAATTAAGCAAAACCAAGTATAAGATATTTCATTGGCTAATTCATTCTACAATTTTCGAAAATGTGAAGTTTCTAAGAGCCTTTAAACTAATTGTTCCTATAGTTATTTAAGCGCACCTACTTGAAACAGGTGTTGTAAATTATGAATTATTCACTTTATACATTTGTATATAATGTATCCTTATATAATTTCACTTAATAGAATGCCTTTAAGGTAAATGGAAATTTAGGAAGTATTACTTAAATGTGTTTGGTTTAGCTTTTCAAACCCACTTTAGTTGATTTATTTAGGGTAATATTTTTTAAAAATTCAAATGAATTATAGACAAAAATGTTTGATCATTGTAGGTGTATGACAGTCTTCAACCTTTGGGTGTCACTCTGAGCCATTCAGGCATGTTGTATACAATGGATCAGATATCGGGACACTTTAATACTGAATTAATTGATTCCATTGCCAGTAGAAAGAAATTCAGAATTGTTGGGGACAACATTTACTTTCATTTAGGTTTAATCCATCCATCCTAGTTGCCTAAAATAACATAAAACATAGTTTTACAAACTATCAACAACAAACCAACACATAAATGTCCCGATCTTTAAATGTCCGAATTTAAACATATCCGGAATATAGAACATCGAGTGAATGTTGTACTTTTTATTTCCGAAATTGTTGGTTTCTTAATCAAACTTTATACTTCCAAAAACATTATAATAATGAAACTATTAAACAGAAATGCTCACAAATGCCTGTTGAAACAAGATTTCGTTTGTTTTTGTGGAGAAATTAAATGCTTTTGGCTTTTGCCAGGCCCATGGTATTGATTAAAGAAATAGCGGCCCTAATAATCGTTCTAATTTTTTATCGTGGTGACAGTTTGTCCCCAGTGTTACTTAATTTATTGCTTACTATCATTAAGGAGCCGTTAATTCGATAATAACCCCCATAAAACTTGACAAGAGCAATAAAACACCATTTGTAACAGTTACACGCTTCAGTGATTTCACTCTGCTTGGTCAATGGATTCCTGCCAAATACCCATATGCCGAGCGCTGTGAATGGTTGCTTATCAATTTTCAATAGGTAATATACTACGCCAGGGGACGGAGTTTCGTCGATTCGGTATGTTGATTGACTTTGTCGTGTATTCGGTAATAAAATGAAGTCACTTAGATAGCGCTGCGGATATGATAATTGTCAGATTTTAGGGCGAAGTGATTATCGCCGTTGCTTTTGATCCAGGCGATTAAAGGGAAGCCAAGGCGATATAATCGCCCACGTCGCTTGATCCCTGAAGCACTGTCCCAACAAGAGCGTTCAGAGGGCAGCGCGCTAGACTATTCGAGTGCTTGACAGTATAACATAAGCCATCATGGGGTAATATTCAAATTATTCAATAAAGCCAAGGTAATAGTTCAGGTATATTTTCCACAATCTATTGAACATTTGGGAGACATAAATCAAACTAATAATATTTTATTTAAAGTTTGATTGCAATAGCTTGGGTGGGAAGTTTGGACGGTCCTTCAAAAATAAAGTAAATAAATATATTTTTATATTTTTTAACTATGTTTCAAAGAAAAAAATATTATTTTTGGGTTGGGTGGGGGTTGAGAGGGGGGTATAATGTGGGGTGTGGTCATTTATTAGATGATCTTTCAATAATAAAAAAGTGGGGGGGGGGCAGGGATTCTGGGTTGGGGCATGGGGTATTATTTGGGTGGAATCCATTGTGGTATTCAGGTAAATGTTGTTTTGTCCAAGTATTAATAAAATCTGATCATAAATAAAGATGTTATGGCGATTTAACTAAAATTTACTCTTGGCCTGCAAAGTCAAGGTCATTCAAAGGTCAAGGTCAAATTGAACTTGGCAGTTACAGAACCCTCATGATTCAGAAAATATTTGAAATTTAAAGCATTAGCTTTGATACTTTAGAAGTCAAGTGGATCTAAACACAAAACTTAACAAAATATTCAGTTACTTAGACAAACAGGGCCATAATTCTTACAAAATGCTTGATACAGTTGTCTTCTCTTGTTTATAGATTGGGGTCATGCTGGTAAAGAAGTTTGCAAAATATGAAAGCAATATGTTAAAGGACATTGAAAATATTTGAGGTGGTACGCAAACTTAAACATAGATTTATCAATAATATGTATATTCTAAGTAAAAAAAGTACCATTATTCTTACAAAATGCTTGATAGAGTTGTCTGCTCTTGTTTATAGGTTGGGGTCATGTTGGTAAAGAAGTATGCAAAATATGAAAGCAATATGTCGAGGGTCATTGAAAATATTTGGGGTGGTACGCAAACTTTAACATAGATTTATCAATAATATGCATATTCTAAGTGGAAAAAGTGCCATAATTAGAACAAAATGCTTGATAGAGTTGTCTGCTCTTGTTTATATGTTGGGGTCATGTTGGTAAAGAAGTATGCAAAATATGAAAGCAATATGTCAAGGGACATCGAAAATATTTGGGGTGGTACGCAAACTTTAACATGTGCACGCTAACGGGAACGCCGACGCCGGGGTGAGTAGGATAGCTCCACTATATATATTTCATGTATAATAGTCAAGCTAAAAATCCGGTGAAGAATATTAACACGGAAGAACTGCACACATGGATTTCTCAGAACCAAATAAAGTGTTATTTTGAAAGTGGACGTTAAAAAATAGGGTTACATTATTATGCTTAATAGTTCTGAACTCTTTATTCAAATTACATAGAATGTTTTAATTTTAAAAACATTGTTATAGACAATGACTTTTTATTACTAAACTGTTTTTCATAAGGCCAAAAAAAATCTTGTTTCTGATCGCCAGATTGACCCTCTTTTTTGTATCCCCACCCAATCTTTTTTTATTGACACTTTCTTTAAATATGTCGAAGGTCAATTATTTATAAGTTAGTTCATTTTAAGGTAGATTTGATCATTTTTTCAACCAAAATAAGCAAAGGAGCACAATTAAGAAAAGAACAGAAAAGAACTTTATTAGGTAACTTATACTACATGGTATATCGTTACAAATAAATGCTAATTTATAATTATAAATCACGCAACTCCCGTACCATTCTAACACATTTTCAACCATACGCACTATCCTCAGAAACACACAAACATACACACACACTCACACTAACATATGCATTAATTCAACATAGAGAATACATTTTCATCAAACATAAATGATAAATAAATCAATCCAATCAAATATATTTAAGATATTTAAAATATTCGAGGATAAATATCCTAATAAGATGTGAAAATTCAATTAATCAAGGAATCTTGTAATAATAATATGTATGCTTTTAGTTAGGTGACAGTTTACTAAAATCATATTCTTTCCCCCGTTCATAATTACACGAATCACAACAAATTGAAAACTGTTTGACTTCCTTAGTTTCAAAACCAAAAGACTGGCTAACTTAAGTTCTTCGGCAAATAGTTGAGTTTCCACAATAGTCCTTCATTTCTCTGGTCATATGTGCATATATATATATATATATATATATATATATATATATATATATATATATATATATATATATATATATATGAAGTTGTTCAAGATATTAATTGGTTTACAATTGTACATTTTGCTAAAAATATTAGGATAGTTGTTTCTAGTTTTAGGAAAACTTTGTTAATAGGTAATAAACAGCACCAGACAAAAATAGGATTATTTGTGTTATGTTTGAGTTGAGAGCACAGATTAGAACTTAAAGCACAAAATAAAATTGTATAAGCTTAGGTCTGTTAGTTTGCATCAGCAGATCAAAACTTCATTATCTATTATTTTGTTTGTGTTCAATGTTCAATTCTGTGATCATTGCTCAAACTGCAAATAGTTTTGTTAACTTTTATATCTAGTATTGGAGCTTAATTATGCTTACATTTTGACCAATGTTGTTTAATTCTGTGTTCGCAATGCATCTGTAACTGACTGGCTGTTTATAACCTGAAAAAACAAGAAAGCAGTGTTGTGTCAGGGCTAGTTTAAATAATTAGACCTTGGTTACACAGGATTATCATCCCACCAAGGAAAATTACAAGCATCTGGATTTAAGCTCGCTTGGTAGGCATGCTAGAATAATGGTCATCACAGGTTTTAGTCATGCATGTGTCATAACCTCTTTCTCTTGTGTACTATGACTATGTAAATTGCTTAGCAGTTGAATATAAAATTTAAAAAAAAATACCGATTATTTACAATAATAATTTTTTCACTCAGCTCTCTCAGCCATCATAGCAAAAACTGCAAGTACAATAGTACAATGTAAATAGTTCTATTAGAATGATCAGTGGCTTGTAAAATGTATTATATAGTTGTTTGTTATTAATGAGCATTGATAAAACAATCAAAATGGATGTACAAATACATTATCGATTTTAAAACAGAATAAATTGTATTATGTAAGCCCAAAAAGTACATATCATTGGTAAAAATAAGGATTTTGACGGTACTATAATCCATATAATTAATGTTATCCGGAATTACATTTTCCATTTATTATTCCGAAAACTATTCAACTTATGAAGAATGAAAAATCTCATACAAAAACAATCGTTCCGTGAAAATGATTCAATTTTAATACTGATCAAGAGATAAATACTTTCACAACGAACCACCTTTTAAAATAGATCGACTTTATGTACGCAACATATTGTAATTTATTCGAACATGTATGCCTGTTAAAACTTACCTTGTTATACATTAAATACATTTTCTTGATAAATGTAATTGTTTTTATTTAATTATTCACACCAATTTTGACACTCTTTGTTTCAGCGTTTTTAACCCGGGGTTTTATTGCACCTCTGCTCACCATAAACCGATTATCTCGTTATGATCGGATACTGTCAAATCAATTACAAAGAACACGTGGTGTCATAAACCACATGTGGCATACAAGTGTCTGGTCTTTAAACAAAATTTATGATACCTCCATGTCATCTCTTGGCATATTGAGCGATCGTCTAAGCAAAATTGTAAAGCCAAAATACGAAACAGTTGCTTTAATAAAATGTTTTAACATATTTAAAAAAAATGAAGATATTTGTCCGAAATGGATAAACAGGAACTAGTGTATATATTAGCCAGTTTAATCATAATAATACAGTGTTTAATAACTATACATTAAAAATATTGTGCAATGTCACTGCTACACAATTAACGTATTTAACGAGTAACGGCAAATGTAAACTCGGCTATTACGTGTTATGATTGTACGTTACTGTAGTGTACGAAACGACATCATGAAAAAGGGCAAACAACAAAAGGGTAAAAAATACTTGCGTAAAATAAATTAATATATAGATTTATTTATCATAAAACGCTAGGTTGTTATCACTCCTTAGTGAACGCAAAGACAGTCCAATTTACATAATATGCAGTTCTTGTTTTTCATATGTATGCTAAACGTTATGACATTGTCATTCGATGGAAACAAAACGATAGTTAATTCAATGGAAAATAAAATTACTACACTGTTTAAAAATTGTAATGTATTCCGCTTTTAGGGCTTCGTTTTATAATTGATTAAATGCACTTCTTACATTTTCGTTCGCGTATGAGAAATAACAAAATCTACACCACTTAAAATTATAATCAAATTAAAGTTTGTGTTATTATCTTTGAAATATAATTTATCAAAATCTTACTATCACAAAGAATACGAAAGAATATGTGTTGTTTTGTTTTGTGGGATTGCCAGTGTTTAGCCTTCCGATCAGGTTTACTCTAATGTTAATAACTAATTCGTATTTTTATACAGAGGTAATTATATTTATGAATATACATTTATTGGTACTTAATGTTATATTTTTGCAATATTATTTATTAGTTTTAATGTTTATTTCGGATTTTTGTATCGTTTTATTGACTAAACAAAAGACATGTATACATGTTTTACGTTACTGTAACCAGTGTTTTTTGTCAACCAGTCAGTGCGCATGCGCGGAAATTCCCGAATGTAAACAATAACATTCAACTGGTCTATAACTTCGTCTGTACCTGCTGACTCTTTGTATACAAAGGGGCAGGTAATCCAGACTAAACATTAGATTGACATTACAAACAATTTAATTGGCTGAGCTAAGTCGGGATTTCGAGATCGCGAAAATTCTCTAGTCTTTTGTTTAATGCACTCTGCCTTTTTTTTACTGCACCGCTCTTTTTTTAATTGTACGCCGCTTTTATTTAGTTTTGCACTTCTCCTTTTTCTATCTCGTGGCCAAGACATAGCTAACTCGTGGCCACGAGATAGAAACAAGAGGAGAGCAATTAAAAAAATGAGAAGCACCGCTGTTATTTTAATTGTACGCCTTTTTTTATTTAGTTTTGCACTCCTCTTTTTCTAGAAAAAGAGGAGAACAAATTTAAAAAAGAGAAGTGAATGTCACCTCTATGCCACCGTATATAACACATCAGCAAGTGGCCATTTCAAACCGCATTAATCAATACTGTCAAATAAAGCATCAAGGCTTAGTTAGCTCCCTAGAGGATGGGATGTGGGAAAACTATCGGACAATTTAGAAACATTACTGCACTTGATGTATTCGATTTTAAACAGGTATGAGGAAATCAATTGTGTTGGCTTGAGTTTTAATAGGAGGCTGCTTTACATATTGTGTTTGTTAATGGATTGACTTCAAGAACCCAGTTTTTCAAAAAGGGGTGTCGTGGGGACTCTCAATTGGCTTCCAATTAGCGTCATTATTCAAATTTCTGCGTACAGATACGCTTGATTAAGCGTTTCCGTGAGCCCTGACTTGCCTATGGTTACCTATTTCAATCTTATCATCCCAAATACTTTGACAAGCATATTATTATATTAACAAACATAAGGGCGTGTGATCCTGATTAATCTAGTCCTCGTGTAGGTAATGTTATGATTATTCAATGACTTTCACCTGTCATTGTCGATAACCTCAAAATTGTTTGCTTACGCCCACAAAGCATGATACTGTAATATGAAAGTAGAACGTAAAATACACACATACATATTTTTTTAATTACACTGATTTCTTTATCCTTTCTGATTTTGATAACATACAAGTAAGGTTTCTGTCTCAATTTAAATATGAAACTTGACTGCTTTATTTGCGTTCGCGAGTCTAGACATCCGAGCCAATAAATGCTCGTGTAACAGGTTTACCGGAAAAGACAAAGACCAATGTGCAATTATCGTTTAGGCAATCGTCAGGGCAATGCCTGGACAGGCATCGTATTGCCTCCATGCGATTTCTATGCATAAAGAAGGTCCCGCTTTGAATACAATTTAGTTGAAATAATGAACAATCCTGCGACGCACAAATCGATTAAAATATAGATCACTAAAGCGCATTCCTTTCATTGGTCAAGTGGTAAATAATTAAATAAAAGTTCCGAAAATAACAGTGTTGGAAAATATAACATAATGTTTCGATATGAATTTCTATTTAACAAAACTTTGACATGCTCGTCTTTGTTATTTTTTATGCTGAATTTGACAGTCCGTCAACCCAAGTCTTCTGTGTGGTACGTGAGCAATTTTACGTTCCATGTCTTAATTTTTGGTTAGAGGCAAATAGCCAAACGGTCTGTATAATGCCATAAAACGTAAGTAACAACACAAACATTATACAACAAACACCGACAAATAAAAATAAGAGGGCCAACACTCATCTGTCAATTGAAATATGTGGGATTGGATCGGGTTTATAAAGCTCCAATGCTTACGCATGGCGCTTACTTTTTCCAACAACATGTATGCGTAAATTCAAATAAGAACCATAGCACCAAAAAACCATCAACATGAAGCAATTTAAGGAATTAGTCCAAATAATGAATGCATAAAGCCATATAACATGCTGTATATATCGCATAACTTCATCATATTTGTTTTAATGCCTTTTATCAATACAGTTTACGAAATAAAGTTCGAAATTATCAACGAAATGTGTTTATGATGCAAACTTACGCTAAAATATTTGAATATAAATATTTGCTTGAAAATCCAAGGCATCGAGATGGCGACATCGGAATTACCTAATACGTGTTTGCAGCGTCCTCAAAGTAACGGCAAAGTGTCAACGCCAGCTTTCTATTCCGATTTGCCCCTGTCGGTTTTATATTGTGTTTATAACGGCAACACACCGGCATTTTAAATCCGTTGAAATAGCAAAATGAGTTGCCTCGGGAACGATTTCATGTAATTCAATGACGAGGGAATTATCAAGGGTTTGACTTTTGTCAGATTGTTAAACTCCCGGCATTAGGAGTTAAAATAGACACATGCGCTTCAGAGAATAATGACCTGCGTGTTTCCTAACTTGTCATCATGTGTGACCTTTTATATGTTGTTTGAATCATGCCTTTTCATTTCAACCATTTTACCTATGCCGATACTAAACTTTGTTTTGAATTTGAATGAAAATGTCAAACACGTACATAAGGAAATCAATATAGACAATATACATCCATGTTCATTCTTTTATTGTGTTAACGGACGTAATCATGATATAAGTAAACGAAACAACCATAAAAAGTACCATTATTGTTATGTTTTTTTTTTTGTCTTTGGATAAATATTTAAATATAAAACGCAATACTTAAATAGTCTTCATACAAGACATGCAGATGTGTTACGGCAACACTTTGTGAGCCAACTCTATGATTTAAGACGTTTTTTATGCATAAATTATTTAATGTTAATACAAATTATATACTCACTATAATTACTTTTTGATCATCAAATTCTGCAAAAAAGACATCCCCGTCTACGAGGATATTGTATAATGCCAATGTGTATGAGTTGTGATGAACAAAGACAGTTATAAGTAATACCGATAATTAAACACTGCATAAATCAAACATAAATATAGAATTCCTTATTTTATATATATGAATGTCCGCCTTAAAACTGCAAAATTGCAATGAGTTTGGAAGAAAAAACATTAACAGGCATTTTTACCTTAAATAACCGTTGCCCATGTGTGAAAATGACCTATATAAAATAACGTAATGCAAACTTGAATTATGTAAATTGAATGTCGGTAACAGCCTTGCTTTTAAACATTTTTTTGTAGACGGTTACTTTTATGTACTCATGAGGACAAACTATATACTTGTGTTACTATGTTAATTGACGTTTCATATGAAACATTATTGTATAGCGCAATCTCCATGAATCATCGTTTAACACTGTCGCAATGTTGAGCCACTAAATGGCCTTTTTGGGAATATGGTTCATAGAAATATCCATTATTTCTAATAAATTATATGAATGCATCGCGTGTTAATGGTTATGTATCTAACCATATCACATAACGAATTCATAAGAGAAATATAATTGCTAGTTAAGATGTTTCCCAGTTTGTACTGGACGTTTGTATTGGAACAAAACAAGTGCATCAAATGTACGTTCGTATTTTGTATTCCAATTGGTATTGCCCTGTCTTAAAACAATCATCGAAAACATAGCACCTCCGTGTCTAGAAGAAGATGTACTTGGTAACTCAGGATTCTATTTTTCACATAGTTTAATTGCATGTTATTATTAACACATTTTTTATGTATTGCATTTTGATTGTAAATGTGTTAAATTAAATCAAACATGTCCATGCATTCGCGGTGCTTGTTTAAGACAAAAGTATTTATTTTCACAATGCTTTTTACATTATTATATTCGGAAATCGGGCTCAAGCAGCCAACTGTCATAGCGACAGCTAAACACGCACAATTCTTGATTCTTTTGATTGCGCTTTGTCATTAAGTTCATTTATATTAACAGTCCTCGATATATGTATACGGCAAACAAAAAACATCGTGAAAGCCGGGATGTCGTTTTTACAATTGATGTAAGATCACACCAGCTTCGTGTGAACGCTAATTTTACTTTTCCATTTAGCAAAACTAAAACTCCACTCAGATCTGTTATCGTTTATTAAAACGTATGTGGAACACGTGTTGCAAAGTTTCGCCGGCCTATTAAGCCGCTGCGTCGTTTATGAACACGTGACACAGTGTGAATGCTAGTCAATGTAGTCCATTTATACTGATGATAAATTTAATTTCAAGAATAACAGCATAATAACCTCGGGATATTATTCAACATGATACAATTTAGCAAGTGAAAAATAATTACAATGCAAACAATACAAACTACTTTGAAGTAAATATCTATCCAATAACAATACTACTAATTGTAATACTCATAATAACATAGACATGATTACCTGCAGTTATATGTAAAAATAACTGCAACAAAATTCAACAGAAAAATGGCGTGTTTTGTTTTGAAAATTGACAGAAATTAGTGAAATCGTCATGATCACCGTGTAAGTGTATTTTACAACCATAACAAACAACAAATACTACACAAAACCAGTGGTATGTGGCATCTGTAGTAAACGTTTACTGAAATAAAATATAATTATTTAAATGTATGACAACATTAAAATAAACGTCATAACGCAAATGGATTTTTGGAACTAGGATTTCAGGTCAATAATGTCTAGAAGAATCTTATTACCTTATTAACTAGTATACTAATTTAGGACAACTGAGTCGATCGTAAAAAAAAGTGGATATTTGAACCTAATATAACGAGATTCCGCGCATTCTTAAAATGCATGGTGACGTCCGTGCGTTATGATTAGGCAGATCGGTTTTGAAGTTTGCGAACATTAAGGCGTCCAATAAATTGAGAATTTAATATTTTACTTTGTATAACTTTTATTCTGCAAATAATTCAAACGTTCAACATTTTTTTCTCAATGCAAATCGAGGAAAAATTAAAACACATTTTTTCATTACTTTTTCTCGTATGCGCTTACTCGATTGAAAGTTATTGGTTGGATGAAATCGAATTAGAATCTACTGCAAAACAGATTTTCTATAAATTATACAATAAAACAAAAACACTATATGCTTTAAGTATTTCAGCTATTAAAACAGTTACAGTCACAGGTCGTTCGCTGTTGTGTGTCGAAGAAAAAAAATGTCGGCCAAGCTTAACTTTTTTCTGCAGTTTTGACAGTTGGTGTATCCCTGTTACTAACGCGATCGTCAGCGTGCCCTCGGAAAGACATTTCTCAACATGCAGAAAAGATCTCTTATGAAAACAGGAATTCATTTAATAATCATCACTTTGTAATTTATTTTGCAAGAGCTTTATTCATGATGTTTCAATATATAAGGTGTGTTATTTGCAAGGCATACGAGGAATTTGCTCATTTTGAATTTTGTTAGAAGCTTACTAACGAATGTCGTAGATTAGTTGATCAAATTCAACTTAAAAATAAAATAAAAGCATGCCTATTAATTATAAAATTTGTTACTGGCGTGCTTCATTCGATTTCAAGACGTAATTATGTCAATATAACGTGACTCGATTGGAAAGTCAAAGAAAATGTATTTCTTGAAAACGCTAAAAAAGCTGTCGTAGACATGTTTAAGATGGCATCATTCATATTTGATGTGTTATTCAGGAATCAAGGTAAAGAATGTGACCCATTATTAAAATGAATCTAAATGTAGACTGGTAAATATTCGCACAATCACATATTAATGCAATAGCTCCTAGTTTGCTTTTTTTTTCAATAATTCTATGACGTCAACTCGTAAGTGTAAATCAACTTGAAAACATGCTCTTACTCCAACTAACGCAATGAGCTACCGCACCAAACTAGAAATCACAGTAAACACTTACACGGAAGAATGAAATCAAATAACATTCATTTTTTCTCGTTAAAATTCTTTGTTCGGATTGACAATTACAGTACAATACAAATAAGGCTTCTGTCTCAATTCAACAGTGAAACTGAACTACATGCACTTGATTCACGTTCACTAAACAAACTCCGCGGCCGTTCGCCAGGCATTAACTAGATTTTTTTCCAATGAATTTGAGTTACTATAGCCCCGCCAGTCGATACACATATAAAGCGAAGTGGCACCTTCTTGCCATCGATCAGTCAGTTCATACTTAACTGCGATTTTGTTTTCAAATAACACTTTTGAAAAATATAACCCGTATTATTGTTCATATTAATTTCAATTTCTATATAAGAATTCGTTCTTATCTGTATTAATATTTCTATAGACCTTGACGGTTTTAACAACAAACGTCGTGTGAGTGCCTTTCAAATATTGTATGGTACGGTAACACTTTGATACGGCTTCGATCCTGGTGATTTCATCATATTCGGATGACATGCAGATGTTCAGAATACTCACATGAATAGACTTTGTTCATTAATGTTTTCAGTTGTTTAATTTTGAGAAATTATATAAAAACAGTTTTGACAACACAATACGTTAACGCAATTTGAATCCACTTACTTCTGAAGATTTTTGTTGAAAATTCAAATATTCATCTTTAAATAATGTTCTTAGCAGACCAGAATTAAAAAGTCTAGCATCTGTTATACATGTATGGTCTTTGCCTACGTGTAAAATCATCTTTGCAGAATCATACGTTTCCTCTACCGAGATTTCACAACGAAAGGTCAAATGAAATTATATACTATGTTCAATGCTAAGATCTAACATAATATCGAACTCAATTTTTATTTTTAGGCATTGTTCTACTAACTACCAAATGTTTGTCATATTATATTCTTGCAATCGATGCTTATACAGTTATTTTATTTATATATAATAATTTCATTTGCAAGAACCGTAGACAAAAAATGCCAGAAGCAGATGAAGAGGTTCCGTTAATAAGCCATAAAGTATTATTTTGTATGAATAGTTAAACGTAAAATGTAGATTTTCTTAAACAGTGGATTCTGTTCAAGATTTTCTATATACATATATGCATGACATTTTCAAATTGTTTTGATGATATTTAAGGTTCTCTTTTTACATAAATAAAGCAGGTATACAGAAATATGTATGTTTTTATTTGTTTATAGAATGCATTGCGACAATTCTGGTAAGCATCCTTAAATATACATTTATAATCATGTTTTTGTGTGAAATATGCGTGTGAAATATGTGTCCGGGTTTACGTTTAGTGTTATGTTGTAACATGTTTTGTTTACATTACCAGTTTGTGCATTTATATTTCCTGAAATGCATTCTGAACATCTGTCTCTCGAACAAAAGCTCGTATCGTATATACATGTACTTGTAATCTAAATAATATGTGTCTTACACCTGCAATAGCGAAGTAGTATATTAAACTGAGTATTTTGCATGTAAGAAAACTTGCATAACTCTGACCGCTGAATGCTCGTACACAAGTAAAGCAAACGTGTGTCATGGTATAGCTTGACAATAATTTATTTATTGGTGATTGATTGATTTTCCCCAGAGTAGGTTAATGGGTTAAACTGCGCCCGACTGACCCAATGGCAGTGGTTGATTGTGTGATGAATAATAATGACCCGACATTTTCAGCACTATTAGAAAGCAAAAAGAGTGACCTAGGGAGTGATTCAATGACGAACGGATTTTAATGTGTTTGCCTTGAGGTCGGGTTATTCATCTCCTATTTGATTTGCATTCAAGAATTACATTGTATATAAATAGATTTGAAAAAAGAGAGTCGCCGGCTTAATTACTTGTCACCATTTGCCAAAAGTAAAAATTGGAATTACTATTTGACAAAAATATAAATTACACATTAACATTAACTTTGTTTGGATAGTCATTTCTGAATCAGTGGAAATTAATGTCAGCGAGGATATCGTATTATGGCAGCGAGTGTGTGAGTTGTGAAAACCCCAAACAGCTGCCATGAAAACAGATAAATTATAGGTTGCATACATACAAAATCAAATAGTAATATTTAAAATAAATACACTCACGTTCGTCTTAGAACCGGAACAATTTCATTGAACGTGGAAGTACTACATTGTTAACTTAAATATGCCCTGACAGGACTTAAGCCATTTACAACTAAAGTCTCAGTACAATAATTCAGCCGAACTTGAATACTCGATCTATTTTTTATTGTATTGCAATATAGCATTTTGTTAAAAATGGAACATTTATGTTCCCTCTGGATCAGAACTATATTAATGTGATTTGTGATAATGGAGGTTAAATTGGCAGAAATTAATTTATTGCACAGTCTCTATGGATAAGCGTTAACACTGTCGCAAATGTGAACAACGTGTTAGCTATTTTGTGAATATTTTTTTTAGAAACGTCTATTATTTGCAAGAATTTCCATATACGCGTAGGGTCAAAATGGTCGTTTATGTAACAATAACATGTAATGTTTTTTAACAGGAATATAATTGTTAATTTAGTTGTTTCCCATTTGTTCGTACACTTTTTTCGAGTCTAAACCACCAAGTATGTACATGATGTGTGCTTAAAACAAATTGAATACATTATACTAACAGTTTTATCAGACTGTCCTGCTATGTCCTTATTCCACAAAAGAAACCCATCTCTCTGTTGTCTTATCGGGGATATACCTTATTACTTAGGAAGTTTAGAGTTTGCTTTTTAGATCTTTTTCTGTAGTCTAATTATTTTATCAATTTTCGCATTTTAGCTCACCTTTTGTCCGTCGTCCGTCGTGCGTTGTGCGTCGTGCGGCGTCAACATTTGCCTTGTGAACATTCCAGAAGCAACATTTATTGTCCGATCTTCATGAAACTTGGTCAGAACATTTGTCCCATTGATACCTCGAGTGAGCTCAAAACTGGGTCATGCTGGGTCAAAAACTAGGTCACTAGGTAAAAAAAAAGAAAAACCTTGTGAACGCTGTAGAAGTCACATTTGATGCCCAATCTTCATGTAACTGTGTCAAAATGTTTGTCTTAATGATTTGTTGGTTGAGTTGAAAAATGGTTCCGGTCCGTTGACAAACATGTCCGCCAGGAGGCTAAGCAGTATTCCTTATATGGCTTTATAGAAACCTTGTTAACACTCTAGAAGTCACAATTTGAGCCCAATCATCCTGAAACTTAGTCAAAACATTGGTTTCATTGATATCTCGGACGAGTTCGAAAATGGTCCAGATCGGTGAAAAAACATGGCGGCCAGTGGGTGGGGCAGTTTTCTCTTTATGTATATAGTGAAATCATGTGAACACTCTAGAAGTCACATTTTTAGTCCAATCTTCATGGAATATGGTCAAAACATTTGTTTTCTGGATACGACGGTTGAGTTCAAAAATTGTTCGGATCGGTAAAAAAACATGGCCGCAAGGGGGGTCATTTTCCTCATATTTATATAGTAAAAAAAGCTTGTGAACACTCTAGAAGTCACATTTTTGGCCTAATCATCATGAAATTTTGTCTAAAGATCGATTTTATAGATTATTCGGTCGAGTCCAAAAATGGTCATGATGGGTGGAAAAACATGGCCGCCAGGGGGTGGGGCAGTTTTCTCTATATGTATATAGTGAAAACATGTGAACAGTCTGTTACAGAATGATAACATGTACATACTTTCTAATACCAGTAGTTAACTCCCTTGTTAAAACATTGTTAACACTCTAGAGGCCACATTTATTTTCTAATCTTCATGAAATTTGGTCAGAAGATTGGTCTCAATGATATCTTGGATGAGTTCAAAAATGGTTACGTTTGCTTGAAAAACATGGCTGTCAAGGGGCTGGACATTTCCTTATATGGCTATATATGGCTATAGTAAAATCTTGTTAACACTCTAGAGGCTACATTTATTGTCCTATCTTTGTGAAACTTGGTCAGAAGATTCATCCAAATAATATCTTGGAAGAGTTCAAAAATGATAGTGGTTGGTTGAAAAACATGGCCGCCAGGGGGCGGGGCATTTTTCCTAATATGGCTATAGTAAAACCTTGTTAACACTCTAGAGGCCACATTTATTTTCCGATCTTCATGAAACTTGGTCAGAAGATTTGTCCCAATGATATCTTGGATGAGTTCGAAAAAAGTTTTGTTTGCTTTATAAACATGGCCAACAGGGGGCGGGGCATTTTTCATTATATGGCTATATATGTCTCTTGTAAAACATTGTTAACACTCTAGAGGCCACATTTATTGTCCAATCTTCATGAAAATTGGTCAGAAGATTGGTCTAAATGATATCTTGGATGGCTTTGAAAATGGTTACGTTTGCTTGAAAAACATGGCTGCCAAGGGGCTGTGCATTTTTCCTCATATGGCTATATGTGGCTATAGTAAAATCTTGTTAACACTCTAGAGGCCACATTTATTGTCCGATCTTCATGAAACTTGGGCAGAAGATTCATCCTAATAATATCTTGGACGAGTTCAAAAATGATGCCGGTTGGTTGAAACACATGGCTGCCAGGGTAGGCGGAGCATTTTTCCTTATATGGCTATATTTAAACCTTGTTCTGTTGAAAAATGTGGCTGCCAGGGTGTTAACTAGTCATGAAAGTTGATAAGAACATTTTGTTCTTATGACATCCTGGGCTGCACAGAACAGGTCAGTTCCTTTGAATCTCAGGCGAGCGACTTTGGGCCTTTCAGGCCCTCTTGTTTGTTATAGTTGTAAAAAAGCATGTACAAAATATAATTGCCCTTTTAAAATTGAGCTTTTATCAACATGATTATAAAATGGTGGATTGATGTAATTTGTTGGCATAGTTGACACAATCGACTTGAACAATTGGTATAACTTAAGAATGTTTAAAAAAAACATGCAATAAAATAAATAAATACCATTAACATCAATACAATTAAAAATGTTAAATAATGTTAAATAGTGTTTTTATATACTGCAAATACCGCTGACTAGCCGTCTTAAATTTGTATGTCAAATGTTTAACATCTTTTAAGAAATACACTTTATGTCGAAACACTGGTTTTTGTACGGATTCAATAACTTTTAAAATACGCAACAAACTTTAATGACACGTATTCATTATAATGCATGTATAATGATTGCTTGAGACAAATGTTGTTGTACTAGATTGGATAAATGGGCTCAGGAAGTCAAACAAGTCAACATTTACAACGGCAGTAATACACCAAACAGTATATATTGGAATTGATTGTCCTTTTACAGATAGTTATTCAACACTCGATATGTGTATTCGGCCAGTTACCTAAGTCCGTGTCAATCGTGAAAAATTGTAATGTAGATTCAACACTTTAAAGCATATAATAAAGGCTTCTATTGGAAGTTATGTGACATTTCCAATATACAAAACTAATACTTTTACGGAAACTGAAATTTTCTCTTTAATGATTTCTACAAGAGATTCATGACATTTCCTATCAATCTCGTTACACTTGCTTTCTTAAATCTGTTTGGATTTATAAAACAAAACGCGCATTAACTAATAACACTAGCAATACGATTTTATTTTAACTTTTTTTTCTCGATTTGAAGTTTGTAGTTACAAATAAATATTTATTTTTTGTATTGGTTTGGTAATGTTTTGATATGTTAATTGAGGTTTAAAGTGTGCGTATAAGTTTCAAATCAGGATATCAATGCAATTGCTTATCATATATGTATCATCTTTTGTTGTGCTTGACCGAGGATCTCTTATGTAAAAAATAGTTAACATTCATTTAATATTTAGAAATGTTCAATGTATATTGGTAATATGTATTCTTATGTTACAAAACTATCGGGTATGTCATGTTCAATGTAAACGCGCATTAAGCTTATTTTTGTTATATTTAGCGCACACAATGTTTGTATACACATATCCAAGATAACATTATTCGTAAAGGTGATACACGGTTTTCTAGTCTACGCTTAGGTTCTATTTTAAATGTTCAATTACTTAAAAACAATTTAATAACGACACAAAATGATGACTCTCTCTTATGAAAAGATATAGTTAAAAACAAACACAGAAATATGAAATTAAATGACAGTCGTTGTACCTTTTGAAGTTCGTCCTTGCATGATTTTAATAAAATACAAGTAAGGATTCAGTCTCAATCAAAATCGTGAAATGAAACCGTTTAATTCACGTTCACAATCGTCAGGGCAATGTATGTACATGCACCAGTCGACATGCATACAGGAGATTCCTCTTTCAATCAAACTAAGCTGAAATAATGAACAATCATACGGTCAATTAGTACATTATTTAATACGCTGTCAGAAAATAACAGTTTTGGAAAATATAACATAATATTTTGATATGAACTTCTATTTTAGAAATCGTTTACATGCTCATCTGTGTTATTTTATCTGCTTACTTTCACTGTCTGAAAAACCACGTCTTCTGTATTTTACGTCAGCAAATCGACGTTCCATCATTTTCTAGCATTTATAAGGCTTTGATCATTCCCACAAACACATTGCTTGATTTCATCATCATCAGGTTGACATGCTTTCACTCACAAAACTTGGCTGAATATACTATATTTTACATTTTGTAGCATTTGTTGTTATTTTAAGTTTAAATATTACTATTCTTTAATATATTTAAGGAATCAAACATTCGTCGTACGTAAAAGATTAAACATTATTGTCTAGAACCATTGTACAATGGCATTTGTGTAATCGTTAAGTCTTCTTTGCACAAGCCAAAAGTAAAATGTTTGCACAATCTTTGCACAAGCAAACAAGTTTTCCGACGACACTCTCATACAAGTAATTAAAAGTAATGTGCAGGGTTGAAATCGTTTACACAACTGTTCTATTGTAAAATTAATGTTTTTTAATAATTATAAAAAAGATGAAAAAAAAATATTCCTAATCCTTACATTCTGTTTTGCATTGGCTTTTTAAATGTTCTGCTAAAATATAAATTACCACTATTCGTTCAACAACTTCTGATATAAATATGACAGAACGTGAAACGGTCCGTTCACCGCTGATTATTTTGTTCCTTTCCATGTTTTCATATTACAATACACAAGTTATATTGGAAACCGCCGATTTGTTAAAACGGTGAATATTAATATGCAAAATATGACAATTATGTGAGATATGTAGTTGGTTATACCGACTTATCGACTTCAACTGTTCAATTATTGTATTCTCAATTGCTTGTTTCAAATAGTAATACATGATGCGTTGGCTTATAGATTTGCTTTTTTATTAAATACAAATGTCAGTGTTAGGAGTAAAACGATGCCTTGTCAACTTGAATTTTATAACAATTTGAATATTTCTGATGGATTGGATGCGCAGGCTATTTTTATTCTTCTTATATATCATTCAGATTTCTGTTTTTTATCTGAAATGACGAGGAGCTAATCGTATTGATGTAAATATTTTTTTAAAGCTTTTTGAATTGTGTTATGATTAAATATTGCATGTTAGTGAATGTATCCAAATATTGCTATTGAGTTGGGTTTGTTTCATATTAAAGTAGTTCTTAATATGAATAATGTAAGAACATAAACATTTAAAGGATGAATTACTGTATATTGGGAATATTCGGAATTTCTAAATTTAAATATAAGTATTAAGTATATAGTTGTTTAATAAGCCACGTTTTTTGTTTATATAACGTGAACTTTTGTTAACTCTTGTTAAAATTCGTAAATTGAATTGCACTTTGTATAAAAATGTATGTGGTATGCCAACAGTTGTCATTTAGATTATTTCGTATGTTCAGTTCTACGAGTACACAACACATACATTCTTGTTCAACATAATCATTAAAGACACACACCTTCCCTCTGACTTTGAAATGAAATACACGTTAATCAATACATATAGATGTAATTTAAAAGTATTCAAAATAGTCATTAAATCTATAGCCTAGTTAGCAAGTAATTTATTATTTTTCAAACGGTACCGCTTTTAAAACCGAAAGTAGGATTTTTAGACGTATACGTCCATTCATTTTTACAAAGGCGATACGTTTTAGTTTTAAAGCGCAAAAAGACGGATTTCTACGTTGTAACCCCCAGATATATTCTAATTGGTATAGATTAACTTCAATTTATAGCCCTTTTAGCAAGTAATTTATTATGTTTCAAACGGTACCGCGTTTAAAACCGAAAGTAGGATTTCTAGACGTTTACGTCCATTTCGACAAACGCGATAATTTTTTAGTTTTAAAGATAATAAAGACGGATTTATACCTTGTAACCACCAGATATATTCTAATTGTCATAGATAAAATATGTTTCTTATTTATACATAAATTTACTATGCCAAATAAAGTGAGTGGCTTTAAGAGTGTTTCGGTCCGTTGAGTAAACCATGTGTTCCACGCTTATTTTTCAATACTAAAACCTGAACACTTCGACAGAAATCTTGACTGTAAATAGTTGTGTGGGTGTTTTTTTGTACGAAGACAACATTTTGGTGTTCTTTTTCAAGTCAATTCAATACTTTTGTTTTAAAAGTTAATTCAAATAATGTACTAACCTGCACACAACAATTTAAATTATTGGCTCATTCTTATTAAAAAATAAAAAAAAGTATAAACAAGTATATAAATACATTTTCAACGCAAAACATAAGCGGGGATATCTTACGATACATCCTATGGCACAAGTTCTTTATTTTTAGCCAATTTATTTCGGAAGAAGCCGTAATAATGGTGGCAAAAGCCATATATCATTCTGTATTCATACCGCACCTTTTTTGTTTTTAAATGCCTTTCGTCAATACAATATACAAAACATAGTTTGACATAAACACATATATTGGTTATATTTATAAACAGCACTACACCATAGGCCGTACAAATATTTCCTAGAAGCAGAAGGCGTCCACATGGCGTCAAAGGAATTACTCTATATGTGTTTGCAGCGTTCTCAAAGTATTGTCAAGTGGCAATGTCGCTTAGCTGTATATAAAGATTTTCCCATTGTAAGTCTTTGATTGTGTCTCGAGTTTCAATGCCGGCCTTTTCACACCGTGAAATAACGAAATGGGTTGCCTCAGGAGTGAGTTGATGTGATTCAATGACGAAGGGATTTTAATGGGTTTGTCTTGAGGTCGCATTACTGAACTTCTGGCATTTCGATATTAAAATACACGCATATGCTTCAGAATATAATGACCCGCCCGTTTAATAACTTGTCTTTTCTGGAAATGTATATATATAGTGTTAGAATCACGTCGATATTTTCCAAAAAGTTTTCTACTAATGTCCATATTGAAAATTAATTGTTTTGGTTTGAATAAATGGGTAGAAAACTTAAATACTGTCATCAATACTTCATACATCATACAGTCTTGCCTTTTGGTTCGTACTGATGTTAAACGTTTGTATGTCATAGTTAATCGCAATAACGATTAAAGAACACTATTTTATAGCGTGTGTTTGTCTTGCAGTAAACGCAGACACAGCACTATAATGATCTTTTTTTAAACAAAAAGATGTGTTACGTCAACATTTTTCGAGGGAACTCTATGTACTGAAATTATGGAACGTGTGTTTGCATTATCACAAATATAAAGTATATACTTACTTAAACTATGCTTGATTGTCATATAATTATTATGCGGATATTAATGTCAAAAAGGATAATGTATATTTTTTTGAGTACATGAATAGTGAAAAACATAAACAGTTATAAGCAAACATTAATATAGTATAACTTTGAATAACTTTGAATAGTATATTAATGTCAGCCTTAAAACTTCAACAATTTTTACTGACCTCGGAAGAACAATTAATTTTAACTGGCATGCAAATTGTTACCTGACATGACATATACCAGTAACGTATATTACCTTAATACAATATACAATATATAACCTTAATACAATACAGAATTTATTACCTTAATACAATGTATTACCTTAACGTCAAGCAAACTTGACGATTTATCTTGAATGACGGTAACAGCATCGCTTTCAAGCATTTCTATGTAAACTGTTACCTTTATGTACCCACGGGATCAAACGTATATACTTGTATTACTATGTTAATGGACGTTTAATTGGCAACATTATGGATCTCTATGGATCCACGTTTAACACTGTCGCAATGTTGAACTACTTTAAGGCTTCTTTTGGGAAATGGTTCAGAGAAATATCCATTATGATTATGAAAATACATTAATTCATTGTGCGGTAATGTTTTTTTCTGTAACACTATCACATAACAAATTCTTAAGAGGAATAAAATGGTTGTTGACCCGCTAATTTTTGAAAAAAATTTAAGCCACTCACCAGAAACTCAGCACTTCCTTTTTGAGGATTGACATTACAATGGTATTGTGTTTCGCTTGTTAATGTGTTGGTAGGTGAACATTTTTTGCTTAGTTTATTAAATTGACGTCGACTGAAATTACCGTCGACATAATGCTTGTCTTTCAACTTATAAAAATATGAAAGCAAAAACACGTGCGTAGAAACACTATTTGTTTATCGATACCATAATTCTCAAAGCAAAAATAAATATAACTACATATTTTAACGTATTAGGTAATTAGGTAATTAAGGCAAAAATATTTATTTCTAAAATGCTTTTTTAATGTATAAGATTGGAAAATCTTAACATTTGGCTCTAGCAGCCAAAGGCCGTAACGAAAGATGAACAAAACATTGCCAACTGATGTTGATTGTCAATGAAAGTCGCAATGTTGTTTCTACAAATGATATCAGATGGTACTATATGAAGCTTATTTGACTTATTTGCCACACAAATCCTTTACATGTTTTTATAATGTATATGGAACACGGGTTGCAAGTGTTCAACGGCCTACTCAGCTCATGCGTTGGTGATGAACAAGCAATACACTTGTATATGTAAATCACTGATATCCCTTTAGATTGATGATATACAACACTAAAATAGACATGATTAAATGCATTTATATGAAAATGGAACAGTTGAAAAAAACAACAAATAACGTGAGAGCGTGTCGACTTAAGGTTGCGTAATGAAAAGTAACGGAAAGAAGGTAAGTCGTCGTAAAGGGATTAGTGCATTTGAACTAAAAATTACATGCAGCACATTTTACACAACACAACTACCAAAAAATATCAAAATCATGCTGGCAAATACTAAACACTAAACTTAACACTTTGGACACAAAATAATGTCAAAATATTTTTTGTAATTATTAAGTAAAAGAAAATGAGACATATGAAGACCACCTGAATGTTTTTAATACATGTCAATACTGTAATCATTTGTAACTTTCATGTTACAGCGGGAGCAATTTATTTTAATTGTTATAATGTTAGATCAGACCAAATAGGACTCAAGGTGGTGTTTTCTTGCTCTTCCGAACAATTATTCGATCGCCGTAAATTGGGATGTACGGGCGATGTGTAGTCATAGTCAGTGTGGAGGACAATGCCAGCACATATGTGTAGTCATAGTCAGAGTAGAGGACAATACCCGCACATATGTGTAGTCATAGTCAGAGTAGACGACAATGCCAGCACATATGTGTAGGCATAGTCAGAGTAGAGGACAATGCCAGCACATATGTGTAGTCATAGTCAGAGTAGAGGACAATACCCGCACATATGTGTAGTCATAGTCAGAGTAGAGGAAAATACCAGCACATATGTGTAGTCATAGTAGAAGACAATGCCAGCACATATGTGTAGTCATAGTAGAAGACAATGCCAGCACATATGTGTAGTCATAGTAGAAGACAATGCCAGCACATATGTGTAGTCATAGTCAGAGTAGAGGACAATACCCGCACATATGTGTAGTCATAGTCAGAGTAGACGACAATGCCAGCACATATGTGTAGTCAGAGTAGAAGACAATGCCAGCACATATGTGTAGTCATAGTCAGAGTAGAGGACAATACCCGCACATATGTGTAGTCATAGTCAGAGTAGACGACAATGCCAGCACATATGTGTAGTCATAGTCAGAGTAGAGGACAATGCCAGCACACTATGTAGTCATAGTCAGAGTAGAGGACAATGCCAGCACATATGTGTAGTCATATTCAGAGTAGAGGACAATGCCAGCACACTATGTAGTCATAGTCAGAGTAGAGGGCAATGCCAGCACATATGTGTAGTCATATTCAGAGTAGAGGACAATGCCAGCACATATATGTAGTCATAGTCAGAGTAGAGGACAATGCCAGCACAATATGTAGTCATAGTCAGAGTAGAGGACAATGCCAGCACAAATACGTAGTCATATTCAGAGTAGTAGACAATGCAAGCACATATGTGTAGTCATATTCAGAGTAGAGGACAATGCCAGCACATATGTGTAGTTATAATCAGAGTATAGGACAATGGCAGCACATATGTGTAGTCATAGTCAGAGTAGAGGACAATACCAGCACATATGTGAAGTAATAATCAGAGTAGACGACAAAGCCAGCACATATATGTAGTCATAGTCAGAGTGGAGGACAATGCCAGCACATATGTGTAGTCATATTCAGAGTAGAGGACAATGCCAGCACATATGTGTAGTAATAATCAGAGTATAGGACAATGCCAGCACTATGTGTAGTCATAGTCAGAGTAGAGGACAATGCAAGCACATATGTGTAGTCATATTCAGAGTAGAGGACAATGCCAGCACATATGTGTAGTAATAATCAGAGTATAGGACAATGCCAGCACATATGTGTAGTCATAGTCAGAGTAGAGGACAATGCCAGCACATATGTGAAGTAATAATCAGAGTAGACGACAAAGCCAGCACATGTGTGTAGTCATACTCAGAGTAGAGGACAATGCCAGCACATATGTTTAGTCAGAATAGAGGACAATGCCCGCACATATGTGTAGTCATAGTCAGAGTAGAGGACAATGTCAGCACATACTTGTATTCAAAAAAGAGGACAAAGCAAGCACATATGTGTAGTCATAGTCAGAGAAGAGGACAATGCATGTACATATTTGTAGTCATAGTAAGAGATGACAATGCCAGCACATATGAGTAGTCATAATCAGAGTAGACGACAAAGCCAGCACATATGTGTATTCATAATTAGATTAGAGGACAATGTCAGCACATATGTGTAGTCAGAGTTGAGGACAATTCCAGCACATGTGTGTAGTCATAGTCAGAGTGGAGGAAAATACCAGCACATATGTCTAGTCATAGTCAGAGTAGAAGACAATGCCAGCACATATGTCTAGTCATAGTCAGAGTAGAAAACAATGACAGCACATATGTCTAGTCAGAGTTGAATACAATACCAGCACATATGTCTAGTCATAGTCAGAGTAGAAGAAAATGCCAGCACATATGTCTAGTCATAGTCAGAGTAGAAAACAATGACAGCACATATGTCTAGTCAGAGAAGAAGACAATGCCAGCACATATGTCTAGTCATAGTCAGAGTAGAAGACAATGCCAGCACATATGTCTAGTCGTAGTGAGAGTTGCAGACATCGCCGGCACATATGTCTAGTCATTGCAGAGTAGAAGACAATGCCAGCACATATGTCTAGTGATAGTAAGAGTTGAAGACAATGCCGGCACATATATCTAGTCATAGTCAGAGTAGAAGACAATGCCAGCACATATGTCTAGTCATAGTCAGAGTTGAAGACAATGCATTCACATATGTCTAGTCATAGTCAAAGTAGAGGACAATGCCAGCACATATGTGTAATCATAGTCAGAGTAGAGGACAGTGCCAGCACATATGTGTAGTCAAAATCAGAGTTGAGGACTAAACCAGCACATATGTGTTGTCATAATCAGAGTTGAGGACAATGTTAGCACATATGTGTAGTCATAATCAGAGTTGAGGACAATGTTAGCACATATGTGTAGTCATAGTCAGAGTAGAGGACAATGCCAGCACATATGTGTAGTCATATTCAGAGTAGAGAACAATGCCAGCACATATGTTTAGTCAGAGTCAGAGTAGAGGACAATGCCAGCACATATGTGTAGTCAGAGTAGAGGACAATGCCAGCACATATGTGTAGTCATAGTCAGAGTAGATGACAATGTCAGCACATACTTTTATTCAAAAAAGAGGACAAAGCAAGCACACATGTGTAGTCATAGTCAGAGTAGAGGACAATGCATGCACATATTTGTAGTCATAGTAAGAGATGACAATGCCAGCACATATAAGTAGTCATAATCAGAGTAGAGGACAAAGCCAGCACATATGTGTATTCATAATCAGATTAGAGGACAATGTCAGCACATATGTGTAGTCATAGTCAGAGTAGAGGACAATACCAGCACATATGTCTAGTCATAGTCAGAGTAGAAGACAATGCCAGCACATATGTCTAGTCATAGTCAGAGTAGAAGACAATGCCATCACATATGTCTAGTCATAGTGAGAGTTGCAGACATTGCCGGCACATATGTCTAGTCATAGTCAGAGTAGAAGACAATGCCAGCACATATGTCTAGTGATAGTAAGAGTTGAAGACAATGCCAGCACATATTTCTAGTCATAGTGAGAGTTGCAGACATTGCCGGCACATATGTCTAGTCAAAGTCAGAGTAGAAGACAATGCCAGCACATATGTCTAGTCATAGTCAGAGTAGAGGACAATACCAGCACATATGCGTAGTCAGAGTAGAGGACAGTGCCAGCACATATGTGTAGTCAAAATCAGAGTTGAGGACTAAACCAGCACATATGTGTTGTCATAATCAGAGTTGAGGACAATGTTAGCACATATGTGTAGTCATAATCAGAGTTGAGGACAATGCCAGCACATATGTGTAGTCATAGACAGAGTAGAGGACAATGCCAGCACATGTGTATAGTCATATTCAGAGTAGAGGACAATGCCAGCACATATGTGTAGTCATAGACAGAGTAGAGGACAATGCCAGCACATGTGTGTTGTCATATTCAGAGTTGAGGACAATGTCAGCACATATGTGCAGTCATAGTCAGAGTAGAGGACAATGCCAGCACATATGTTTAGTCATAGTCAGAGTAGAGGACAATGTCAGCACGTATGTGTACTCATTATCAGAGTTGAGGACAATGTCAGCATATATGTGTAGTCATAGTCAGAGTAGAGGACAATGCCAGCACATATGTCTAGTCATAGTCAGAGTAGAGGACAATACCCGCACATATGTCTAGTCATAGTCAGAGTAGAGGACAATGTCAGCACATATATGTAGTCATAATCAGAGAAGGAGACAATACCAGCACATATGTCTAGTCATAGTCAGAGTAGATGACAAAGCCAGCACATATTTGTAGTCATAGTCAGAGTAGAGGACAATGCCAGCATATATGTTTGGTCATAATCAGAGTAAAGGACAATATCAGCACATATGTCTAGTCATAGTCAGAGTAGAGGACAATCCCAGCACATATGTGTTGTCGTAGTCAGAGTAGAGGACAATGCCAGCACATATGTGTAGTCATAGTCAGAGTAGAAAACAATGCCAGCACATATGTCTAGTCATAGTCAGAGTAGAAGACAATTCCAGCACATATGTGTAGGCATAGTCAGAGTAGAGGACAATGTCAGCACATATGTGTAAGCATAGTCAGAGTTGAGGACAATACCAGCACATATGCCTAGTCAAAGTCAGAGGAGAGGACAATGCCAGCACATATATAAAGTCATAGTCAGAGTAGAAGACAATGCCAGCACATATGTGTAGTCATAGTCAGAGTAGAGGACAATGCCAGCACATATGTGTAGTCATAGTCAGAGTAGAGGACAATGTCAGCACATGTGTGTAGTCATAGTCAGAGTAGAGGACAATGCCAGCACATATGTTTATTCATAGTCAGAGTAGAGGACAATGTCAGCACATATGTTTAGTCATAGTCAGAGTAGAGGACAATGTCAGCACATATGTTTAGTCATAGTCAGAGTAGAGGACAATGTCAGCACATATGTCTAGTCAGAGTAGAGGACAATGTCAGCACATATGTTTAGTCATAGTCAGAGTAGAGGACAATGTCAGCACATATGTCTAGTCAGAGTAGAGGACAATGTCAGCACATATGTTTAGTCATAGTCAGAGTAGAGGACAATGCCAGCACATATGTGTAGTCATAGTCAGAGTAGAGTACAATACCCGCACATATGTCTAGTCATAGTCAGAGAAGAGGACAATGTCAGCATATATGTGTAGTCATAGTCAGAGTAGAGGACAATGCCAGCACATATGTGTAGTCATAGTCAGAGTAGAGGACAATGTCAGCACATATGTGTAGTCATAGTCAGAGTAGAGGAAAATACCAGCACATATGTGTAGTCATAGTCAGAGTAGAGGACAATGCCAGCACATATGTCTAGTCATAGTCAGAGTAGAAGACAATGTCAGCACATATGTGTAGTCATAGTCAGAGTAGAGGACAATACCCGCACATATGTCTAGTCATAGTCAGAGAAGAGGACAATGCCAGCACAATATGTAGTCATAGTCAGAGTAGAGGACAATGTCAGCACATATGTGTAGTCATAGTCAGAGTAGAGGACAATGTCAGCACATATGTGTAGTCATAGTCAGAGTAGAGGACAATGTCAGCACATATGTGTAGTCATAGTCAGAGTAGAGGACAATGTCAGCACATATGTGTAGTCATAGTCAGAGTAGAGGACAATGTCAGCACATATGTGTAGTCATAGTCAGAGTAGAGGAAAATACCAGCACATATGTCTAGTCATAATCAGAGTTGAGGACAATGTCAGCATATATGTGTAGTCATAGTCAGAGTAGAGGACAATGCCAGCACATATGTGTAGTCATAGTCAGAGTAGAGGACAATGTCAGCACATATGTGTAATCATAGTCAGAGTAGAGGACAATGTCAGCACATATGTGTAGTCATAGTCAGAGTAGAGGACAATGCCAGCACATATGTGTAATCATAGTCAGAGTAGAGGAAAATACCAGCACATATGTGTAGTCATAGTCAGAGTAGAGGACAATACCCGCACATATGTCTAGTCATAATCAGAGTTGAGGACAATGTCAGCATATATGTGTAGTCATAGTCAGAGTAGAGGAAAATGCCAGCACATATGTCTAGTCATAGTCAGAGTAGAGGACAATACCCGCACATATGTCTAGTCATAGTCAGAGTAGAGGACAATGTCAGCACATATATGTAGTCATAGTTAGAGTAAAAGACAATGCCAGCACATATGTGTAGTAATAGTAAGAGTAGAAGACAATGCCAGCTCATATGTGTAGTCATTGTCAGAGTAGAAGACAATGCCAGCACATATGTGTAGACGTAGTCATAGTAGAGAACAATTTCAGCACATATGTGTTGTCATAGTCAGAGTAGAAGACAATGCCGGCACATATGTGTATTCATAGTCAGAGTAGAGGGCAATGCCAGCACATATGTGTAGTCATAGTCAGAATAGAGGACAATGTCAGCACATATGTATAGTCATTGTCAGAGTAGAAGACAATGCCAGCACATATGTGTAGACGTAGTCATAGTAGAGAACAATTTCAGCACATATGTGTTGTCATAGTCAGAGTAGAAGACAATGCCGGCACATATGTGTATTCATAGTCAGAGTAGAGGGCAATGCCAGCACATATGTGTAGTCATAGTCAGAATAGAGGACAATGCCAGCACATATGTGTATCATAGTCAAAGTAGAGGACAAATGCCAGCACATATGTGTAGTCATAGTCAGTGTAGAGGACAATGCCGGCACATATGTTTAGTCATAGTCAGAGAAGATGACAATGCCAGCACATATGTGTAGTCATAGTCAGAGTATAGGACAATGCCAGCACATATGTATAGTCATAGTTAGAGTAGGGGACATCGCCAACACATATATGTAGTCATAGTCAGAGTAAAAGACAATGCCAGCACAGATGTGTAGTCATTATCAGAGTAAAGGACAATGCCCGCACATACTTTAGTCAAAGTCAGAGAAGAGGACAATGCCGGCACATAACCGGATGGTTTTCTTTTTTGCGGCCGTTAGCCTCACATAAAGTCAATGATCTGTCAATGAATTTTAGTAAAAATAGCCCAGCCCGTCAAATATACATAAACATCGCAGCGGCACCATTAAGTCATCGGTCATTCGGTTTATACTTCACTACGATTTCATGTTATAACATGTAATTTAGACAAATATATCACCTATTACTATTTTATATGAAGTTTTACTTAAGAAGTCGTTGATGTGTTTTTGTACAAATTCATATGTTGATCGTTTTGCAACACATGTCTTTAGTATACCTTTAAAATGTTGTATGTTTCGGTAACAATTTAACTTCTAAGCTTTATAAAGCTTTGAAATGGCTTCAATCCTGTCATAACTTGAAGATTTAATCATCCATCGGATGGATGCGTAGAATCACAAAGATCTGCAAAATTGGTTCCATGTATGTTTTCAGTTTTTTTGCAAGTAATTATATAACCTTTTATTTGCCAATCCAAAACGTGTACGCCTCTTAAAAACACTTTTTAGTCTTTTAAAAACAAATCAAATATTCATCAATAAATAACGAACTTAGAGGCCCAACGTAATTAAGTCTAGTACGTTTCTTGGTCTTTGAGAAATTGTAAAAGCATCGTTGCATAATCTGTGTATTCCGTACCGGACTAATAAACCCAAGTTAATGAAACAAATAAAACAATATCAAACGACGAAGTTATTTGAATATAATATAGTATGTTGAATGCTAGAATATTCACATATTATCCACCGAAAACATTATTTTGGGGCATTACTATCTACCAAATGTATATCACAGTATATTTTTGCGATTGATTTGTTATGGGTATTCTGCTTAATATTATTTTTTTTGTTTACAATAACCATTGTCAAAAAAAAATCCAGAAACTGAAGAGGTGACATCTATATTAATCACCAAATTATGATTTTTTTATCAATAGTACAATAGTTAAATAGATCAAAGCAAAATCAAGAATGGCTTAAAAGCCGTTGATTCGTCAAAAGATAAATTTTAAATAATGTACAACATTTTCTTTGTTGAAAAGTACCTGCGATACAGATCTTAAACTTAAATGTGTATTTTTCTATAAAACATATTTATCTGCTTTTTGTCATTTACCGAATGACTTGTACTCTCTTCAAGAGCTTTGGTATAAATGTATGCATGAAGATAGTGGCTGATGACATTTAAAGTTCATTTTCTTCCATTTATACAGAAAACATAAAAAATATTTTTCTGTTGCATTTTAAAATGGTATACACTAGTACATGCAATATAATGTATGAACAAATATTATCAATCCTCAAACTTAACCCGTATTAAATAGGTTTTCCGATTATGTTCAGTGTTTTGTAGAAAAATGTTTTGTTACTTTAAACAGTGTGTGCTTTTTGGCGTCGCTCTGGAGAGCGGCGACTGGTATGTAATGCATGTTTTTTCGCTTATGGGAGGAGAAGTTATTTTACGGATCAATGTATATATTTTTGTTTTAAGAATATCTTGCATAGTGGTGAGTTTTTGTGTAAATTAGTGTAAAAAAGTACTGCATTTGTGCCTATTACATTTATTACAACATTTATTGCAAATAATGCAAAGCTAATTGTTTTAATTAATAACTGATCCACAACTGATCACAGGGGAAAGATCACAGGGACTGGGAAAATACGCGAAATTTCTTCGAATTAAAATTTCTTATATCACTTAAATATCTAATAAAAAATACACGTGTTTTTATATTAACAAATAAATGCAAACAACGCATCTATTATCCATGTATTTTTATGATTGTCTATCATAGGCCCTATGTACTATCCCTACCACATATAGAGCGCGAAGCGCGACACGTATAATTGATTGTAACAATGAGTTGCGATAAAGGAAGCAGCCGCTTATCAAGGAGGAGCTGTGTCCCAGCAACCCGTTTCCCTAGAGTCAAGCACTCCTCGGAGTTTTTTTTAAAGAACCACATATAGAGCGCGAAGCGCGACACGTATTACTATCCAGGTGGTATGGGCCCTTTAGCATTATGCGACCATTACATCCATAGTTATCTTTCTTAGAATTTGGGAAATTTTGAAATCGTTGTTCGAAGTCCAAAATTTTCATCCGATTGTTCCCAAACTTGCACAGGTTTTAATTATCAATGAGGACCCAACCCAAACTCTCTATATGAGCAATATCAGACCATAAGTCCAGAATTATGTCTCTTTGAATTTAAAAATAAAAGTGAAAAACTGCTTGGTTAGGTGATTATGTCAACATTTTTCATCCGATTCTTTCCAAACCTACAGTGTCTTCATATCAATGAGCATTTGAACCATATTTAAAATGAGAAACATCGGGACAATAAGTCCAGAATTTTTTCTATACAATTTTACAAAATAAACAATTTCCACTTGTTGAAAGATTTCACAACTTTCGCCTGAATCATTCCAAACTTGTTAAGTGTTTTTATAAGTATTACTCGAACCCTATTGAAAATGATGAATATCGGAGCAATAAATCTATTATGATCTTTTACTGAATTTCAAAGTATTGTGAAATGCAGCTTCTTTATGCAATTTACAGTTTTCATTCAATTTTGTTTTCAAACTTTTACAGTGTTTTCATATCAATGAGTACTCAACCCCTATCGTAAATGAGCAACGTAAGAATAAGTTCAGAATCATCTCCCCTTGAAGTTGAGAAAAATATGAAATTACGCTTACAAGATGAAGCAGATTTTTTTTAAACTACACAGTTCTGTTCCTTTAATGAAAACTGCACACGGATGCCAGTAAAAAAAGGAAACCAATGTAAATAAAATGAACTATGAAATAGTTGGGGGTTACAACACAAAATCATAGATAATCGTTATTTGGGGGTTATAACACAACATCATAAATAATGGTTATTTGGGGGTTTTAACACAAAATTATAGATAATGGTTATACCAGTATCTTTTTCTATTTTGTTTAAAAGATTCGGCCAATGTATTAATATTAATAGTAGACAAAAAATCGTTCCATGTAACTTCATTGAGTGCCTTTTACACTGAAATTCCCGACGCCCTTTGATGCTTTGCATCAATACTTATCTTGTTATTTTCTGAAATGCATTCTGAACATCTGTCTCGCGAACAGCAGCTCGTATCGTATATCCACTTTGTTAAATCTGTCCTAATACTGCCAAGACAAAGGAGTACATTGAATATAAACTATACACGTGTTTGCTAATTTAAGAAAACTTAAACAACGTTGATCGCTTGAGCCCTGTGTACAATTAGACAAGCAAACTTCGGGTATCGACATGCAATGGTTTAACCGGAATTAATTGTGGTAATTGTAGCGTCCTCATAGTAGCTAATGAGGACAAACAGTTCCCGATTGAATACTCACATTTGCCCATCGTCAGTTGTTGATTGTGTCACCAATAAAATAACCCAGCCTTTTTAGCGCTATGAGAAAGCAAAAGGAGTGAACTCGGGAGTTATTCAATGAATAAGAAATTTAAGGAGTTGGCCTTGTGGTTGGGCAAATGAAATCCTGACATTCATGAGTTATATTGCACTTATATACGGAAGAGAATAATGATGTGTAAAGAACATACATATGGAAAAATAAAATCAGAAAACTCTGCAACGTTATTTTAGTGAATAAATCATAATTATTTCACAATAAAGTTGTTACTTAGTAACATCAGACTATCCAGTAACATAATGTCATATTTATTTAAGTTCAAAGCATTCGAGAAGATCAATATTGGAATTATACTACTCATTGACCATACGATTCTGAATTAAGATTAAAACAGATCAAAAGGAACATTTTAAATTGAGTTTATATTTGAATATCGTTCATACTCAATATCTAGTTCTGATGCGTATTTTTAGTTTTTGTGTATATATATATTGGCAGTTAAGTTGTAAGCAATATTTCAACTCCAACCTATATGACTGTGTAGGTGCATTTTTACTCAAACAAGTTTAAAACATTTAAGAAGTTGTTACTTAAGTACATTACGGTGCACGTTTTTATTTAACAGTTAAACCTAATGATAATAAGGACACACATAATTAAAGACGGTAAATTTAACAACTTGCCGGTAAATTTATTGTTCTATTAAAGAAAGGCCTTTTTTCTAGACGCTAGGCATAAATGGGTTAAACTCAAGTGAACTCATGGTTCATAGTGGTTAACTTGTTTATATTAGTTAAAGTTTTACTTTTAATTGGCAATACAATTTTGAATCAAATTAACAACATATAACAACTCAGTTGGAAATTTAGATTTGTGTGCATATCTTAAATACTTAATACCTTGCTCTGATGGATATGTGTAGTTTATATATTATATATATCATTTTGATGTACCTTTGTTTCTGATAATCTAAATTTTTAATTCGATGTTCATGTTGATTTATATTTATATAATAACTTGCTTTTTCTTCAATTTACTTTTTCTGGTACACACGTTTTCTGCGTATTTGAAGAACGACTCTCATTTTCAACATATGTAGATTAATGAAATTTCCACTTATTTCCAACATAGCAACCATGTTGTAAGAGTTATGGTTTTAATATGTTTGCATCGGTCTGTAATTTGCCATACATTATTTTAATTTTTTTAGTTCAAACTTTTTTCTCAAGCATATACAGGACCTTATATGAGTTGTCATTTCATACCATATTTTGTAAAAATGCGTTCAGAAAAAATGTTAGAAATGGAGTTTTTAGAGAGCTTTATAGCGAATTTCTTGGTCAAATTTGACGAAAAATGGTAAAATATCAAAAAGATGCTGATACTTTTTCCAGTTGTTTCTGAAGTAACATCATTCGACGTTACTGACGTCATTGAATTTGTCAATCAAAGCCTGTTTAACCCATGAAAAACCCTACTTGCTGTCTTATTTAAGTTTTATAAAAGTTTAATACATGGAGATTATACGATTTTGTCAAATATTTATGAATTTATATAAAATGTGTAAAAAAAACTTATTATACATATACAATGTATTTCAATATAAATTAAAATAAAAGTTTAAAAGATGTGTCGAAAAATGCGAAATAAGCCAGATATTAAATCTGAAATCGAAAATGTCTGTACAGTCGAATTGTTGTTATTCGGAACTCTTCAGTCTGGGTTTTTCCAATCTTTGAGCACGCTCGGTAGGTACAAACAAAAGCATTACTAGCATATTTTAAAAGAGAGTTAATCAATAATTTCTCTTATCGCTGAATAGTTAACACCACTTTTTCTGCTAAAACGTTCGTAATAGTTGATAAAAATTACCATGATTTAATCATTTTTCTTTAGATGAGCTAAACTCGATCGTGTTTAATTTGTAAGAATATTATGAACAGAACAGAACAGAACATACTTTTATTACACATAAACTTTACAGTTTCTAGTGTTAAGCAAAACAATAATACAAAATACATGAATATAGTAAGTGGATTTAGCAGAAATGTTATAACGTTTATTATGTAACACGATAAACGGTCATGCTGCGTGTACATGTAAACAGCTTCGGTCACGTAACTTTGTCATTGCATATACTGTGCGTAGGCCTCGGTATACAGTTTTGATGGAAGTGTGTCAACAAAACTACCAAGGCATTGACTCCATCGTATATATATTATACTATTCAAATATATTTAAAAGCATACAGACAAGTACCAAACAACAAAAACCTTAGTATCCTCAGTCCATTCGTAGTACTAGAACTAATATATCGTTCAATATCAGTTAGATATTTAAATGTCTATTGATATAGCTCTATTGTGATTCTTTTTTTAAATCTTATCTGAAAATTAAGAAAATTATTCGCAAAAATAATCCGACTAAGACCTTAACATTAAAAGGCACATCACTAACGAGCTTTACCATACATGACTTTTATTTGCTATATCTATAAAGCATGCCGAAAAAAACAAAAACATGCATACCGTTTTTCAGAAGAAATATTGCATATGTCAAGCCGTTTGTATAGGTCCCGTCACAGCTGACAAAGTCTGTTTTTCATGTCTTTTAAAGGGGCCTTTTCACAGATTGTGGCATGTTTTGAAGATTGTCATTAAATGCTTTATATTGATAAATGTAAACATTAACATTTAAAAGCTCCAGTAAAAAATCAAACATAAAATTTAAATAGGAAAAAAAAAGTAGTCCGCAACGGGCTCGAACCAGTGACCCCCGGAATCCTGAAGCAAAAACGCATTAGCCAACTGACCTATCCTGCCAATCATACATAAGATGCGTATTTTATACGTTATATAAGCAATCTTCGTAATTTCACAAATTTAAACGACAACAACAGAACTCTCCTCATTATTCAATCGTTTCGCGTTGCAACGCTTTATAATTTTTAGGTTTTTAAATCGTCAAAAGATGCATATAATGGCTATATAAGACCATGCCACATGTTCAGTAATAATGTTTCCTCACAAATATCATAACTAAACCGAAAATTTGCGAATCTGAAAGAACTTTTTTCAATTTTGTCAATTTACCAAACCATGAAAAGATAAGGATGTTAGCTACTGGACCCATTCGTACGTCTAAACGGTGTATTTGGACTTTATTCCTGTATTAAGCGTTTGACATACAATGATACACGCAGGGCCGGATTAAGCTGTTTTGGGGCCCAAGGCTGCACATGTTACGGGGGGGCCCTTTCCCTCTGGTCCCCTTCTGTATGTTGAAAATCATACTTCATACTACAACTACAAAGATAAGAAAACTTGTATTTGTACACAGTTGTTGACAGTTGCATTCTAAATATAGGAAAACAAGTTAATTTTATTAACTGAACTTAACACACATGTTACATGTAACAGAGTCCAGCCTATAAGTCTCTTCTACGACACTTGAGCTGGCCAAAGTCATCGATCAGCTGTATAAAGTCTAGTTCTCGGACGACTTGAAATTCAATAGACAAAAGCCCCAATGCTGTCAACCTTTCCTGACTCATTGTGTTCCTCAGTTCATTTTTTCACACGTGATAATGTTGAAAATTACCTCTCACCTTGACAGATATTAACTGAAATTGTTTATTATATTCGTACAGCGATGGCAAAGATTGCAAAAGTTGGCTGTAGTTAATCCCCATCTAACTTAAGCAGTCCATTCATGTGGGTAATGGTTCTGTCTTGGTCCGCTTCTAAGATGGCTTTGAACTGAACGAACTCGTCAACAAAAGACGCCTCAATGTCATCTGGATAAGACTCCACAAGATGCGTTGCACATTTCTGTAGATCATCCAAGGTGAGAGACTCAAACTCTGTCATAAAACCAAACAGTTTGTGAAGACCAGAATATGCGTTCAACCGCTTGCGAAGTTCAACAATGAGACAATCAACCATGCCGTAGCATGTGCGAATTCGAAAATTGCCGCGTGCACTTAGCTCCGAATTCGCATCTGGTGTCACACTCTTGTCACGAAATAGTTCCCGCCGTTTCTTAAGCTTATTAACATCCTTACATTCCTTTTATTGCAACAAACGCTTTGGCCTTCTCTTCAATGTCGTCAAACGTGTCCAGATGTTGTAATGACCATACGGGCAAGTCGATTAATAAACAGAGAAACTAATGGTATTGAAGTATTGAATGGACATACAACTCAGAAACAAAACAACAGCATAGTAAATCAAAGCGAACTGTAGGGCTTGCAATTGGATATACATCGGGAAACTGGTAAAATCACACAGGCAATTTCTACTGCAATCCCGATATTGCGTAATAGAGAAAGATCATACATTGGGAAACTCCATGGCTTGCCTTTCGGGGGCCCAAGGCTGCAGCCTTGCTAGCCTAGTGCTTAATCCGGCCCTGGATACACGTATATCAGTATTAGATTTGTAATGTGTAATTATTAATAATAATAGTTATAACAACAAAAGACTTGAATTTTGACATTTCCTAAAAGAAACACTTATGTCGTTTAAATACTTGTTATCTACTACTGAATCGCCGTTACTGGTCAATTCTGTATTAATGACAATGTTTGTTCCTCCCGCGCGCGCTCATATATCGGAAAAACCCACAGCGCGCGAGTTCCGAATTAAATCTATTCGCCAGCATGTATATCATGCATGTACGATGTGAATTTAATTTAGTTTTACGAATCATTTTAATTTCCTGCAACGAAATTCATATTCAAACGACACACGAACACTAACTCTGATCCTTATAAAAAGGCGAATGCTTCGGTTATTGTAGGAAAATATGTACGAAATATCTTCGTCACAATCGGCTCGGGGCTCTTTGTATGTCTTGGCTGCATTTAATAAAATTCGTCTTTCATGTATAATTGTTCTTGCCTTGTGTGTTATTGTAAAATATTTGAATTAATATCTTACAATTTAACACATATAAAAATCGTATAATCTCCCTTTAAAATCAGCGTTTCTTATGGCAATAGCCAAACTTCAACGCTAGATGTGGTCTGGTAACTTTGATTTAATGAGATGAAACATGCTCTTTTTTTATTTTATTTTTTGTGGGACAATATATTCCATTTAGGTTGCCCGCGACGCTATTGGAACATTTACAAGAAACCGTGAGATTTGCTTCGGGCAGCGTCGAAAGCATGATGTAGTTTTCATAAGTAAGCATTTTAGTTTAAATTAGCGGTACAGCGCGGATGACGTGCTGCACTTAGTTGTTCAGCAAGAGCAAAAAAGAAAAGAGTGCGTGCCAAAATGAAATATAATGCGGAGCAATACATAACTAAATGGAACTACATCAAGGAAAGAATGGGGTTTCCTATGATTTTGAAGTAGCACGTTATCTAAAATAATAGCGCGCGGACCTAATAGGAAGCCGAGACAAGTACGCTCATAATTATGCAAATTAACGTACCCGAATGAATCCGATCCTTACTCGAGATCATCCGTAAAACGAAACAAGATGACATCAAAAAAGAGTTTAAGATGCTTTATGGTACTTTTTATAAGAGATCGATAATGCTCAATAATCTTTAATCATTATACGCGGATGATTTCTTAGAGGAAATAAAGATGGTTGATCCAGTCATATTTTAGACTCGGTCCGTTGATAAAAAGGCGTCTAGTGTCTACAAAAAGTATTGCACGAACGTGTATTAATACCATTCATGTGTTCATGTTATTATACGTTACCTAATAACAAGTTATGGCGTCAGGCGCCCGTTTTGAATGGCTCTTTCAAAGTCGCAACAATACATACGTCCGGCGATATTATGTGTTTTCAAATACATATTCAGATATTGTGCAGTGTGAAAAAACTAGCAGCGGCTGGTTACCCCCAAACTCCTATGACAGATGAATAGACACAAAGAACTGCGTTACTGTTCGTCTATTCAACTGCTTAATTATGTGTAACAGATTTACTTGATCCTGTAATTGACGACACACATATTTACACTTATTTCAAGAAGTCGCAAAGATCTTTTTTTCCCTATCAATATGTTATATTTCCTCGTCAATAGGTGTGTGTGGGTCGAGAGCATTCCACTCCTTACCGTACATAGTTTAGAACCAATCTATGCGTATTATAACACATTTCATACGTATTACAAACAAAAGCTTATACATTGCAATATAAACAAATAGTGTTATTAATAAAGAATTGATGTAAGTCCACTTGTATTTGCATGGCCCAATATAAAAGAATGTAGATATTAAGACAGTTCGAAATGTGATTACATCGAGAAAACAATTTTTTGCTTAACTGATTGACATGACTACATTCCCAAAATATATGTTGAATAGTTTCACATTCAGTTTTACAAAAGGTGCAGTTGGTTGTAGTGGCGTATTCAGTTTTAACCCATTGATGCCCAGTGGACTCTCCCATCCTTCAAAATTGGATCAATTTATTTCCAAAATTAGAGATGACTGGTATATTTATTTCTATTTTTAGAATATTTCTTACAGAATTTTGTTTCAGCAATTATGCGGCGTCTCATCTTGGTCTACGCTGTTTGCAATGTCCTTTTTTTCAGGACGCTAGGCATAAATGGGTTAAATAGAAAGGAGTTTGTACCTAATATTCTATGTATAATTCCATAATGAAACCACTGTAAATTTGTATCCCGTGTTATTCGGAAAGGCATATCAAAAATATGTCGCCATTCATGTGTTTCAATATAAATTCAATTAAAATATTCAACCATTTAGCTATGCTCACTGGCGATGACTCGTTCTTTGAAATTGTATCGTACATAGGTTGCGCACCCTTGGTATTTACTAGGATGGACCGTATACTAGTCGGGATGAAATGTTTCATAAGACTAGTGTCTTTGGAGCTTCTGTCTTTAATAAACCTTGCCACTGCGTTAGCAATACCAAGGGAAACAGGGTAATTTGGATCAAAGTCATTAACTTTACAAAACTCATTGTAATTGTAAAAGGTTCAAGTTTCAATATTTTGCATTAAGTCCTCAACAAAATGAACGACTTTTCGAACCATGATTTAAAAATACACTGTTGTTACCAATTGTTATGTCTGGGTTATAGGATACAGGATATTGAAGCAGAAGCTTATTTTTAAGTGTTTTGTTTTACAAAGTTCAACAAATTACTTCAATATATATTTCCAAAATTCATGTTGTATCCTATTAATAAAATTTTCGGGAAAGTGGCTTCTACAGTTGTATAATTTGTTAAAGTAAATCATTGTATTAGCAATATTTATCTATTTTGCATTTCCTACGACAATTATACGGATTCATGAGCATTTAAGACAACTAACAAATAAAAAATATATGTCATTTTTAAACATCCTTCTATGATTCTTTTATTACATCATTTTTAATTAATCGTGATTTCCCATTCCACACAAAATAAAATAAAAAGTTCATTGATCTCTGCTAACAATTTATGTGGTAGATAAGGCAAGGGAACAAACAGATGATTGAACATTGGTAAAGCTAGAGTTTTGATTACTTGAATTCTCGCTATCGGTGTTACAATCCTTATATACCAGTTTTATAAAGATTTTATTTTGATTATTTAGATCTTTCCCATGGCAGTACACTTTATAGTTATAACAATCACACATATATACATTTGCATTAACATCCGTGTTTGCCCTTTCAAATTATTCGTTCTCAATTTCAGACAGATGTAATAAAATACGACTTGTTCCTCTTTTAAACGAGAACATTAAATACTAGAGTCACGTTCGCAAGCCATGGAAGTTCTATATACCAAGTAAAAAACCTTCTATGACAGATTATTTTCGTAAATTCTGTTCACGTACGTGATTTTTGAAACATCACAAACGCCTAACTGCTTTATTTCTTTATATAAAACGGACAGAGTTGGACTTTGTCTGCCTGATAGCAGTCACAGCGGTAGCTGCACACAAGCTCGTCGGAAGGCAACCGTAAATAGTTTAATACAACTTAAAAGTTTACATTCACTACGTCTTGTTTTTCGGGGACAGGATGTCAAAGACACGAGGACCGGCCTATGTCTGAACATAAGATGGTGTTTTTTTTGGATTGTTTCTTCAAAAGCACCTTCTGATCGACCGTGACTTTAGACGCCCAGGAACGAACGGACGGTATATGTGCAGTTATCGTCAAGTTATCCACCAAAATATATCGCCTTGCGTGCACTCATCGTGTTTTAATGAATTTATATGAGTTAATTCACAATAATACAACATGACCAGTCCCTTTTACATATCCATCACGTGGGGAAAAAACAGTCATGTATTATTGAAATATACACAATGCTTTGATATTGTACACTTCTTTGCATTTTAAAACTTATTTTCTGCGGAAATATTGTTAAAGCATTTATAAATACACAATACACGAGATAGTTTATACCATCGTTACATAAGTATCTCTACTGCGTAATTGTACCGATATTATATATATATAGATATATATATATATATATATATATATATATATATATATATATATATATATATATATATTATTTATTTATTTATTTATTTATTTATTTATATATATATATATATATATATATATATATATATATATATATATATATATATATATATATATATATATATATATCTATATATATATATATATATATATGTATGGTGTGTGTGTTATTAAAATGTGATTCTTTTTTATCAAAAGATGGCCACAACCTATACCTATATAGTTAAGAAACCTATTCAGTACATTTCTTGGCGAATATGTTTGTTTAGTTTACTGATATCGAATTCATGTTATCAATTTACTTTCAAGCATTTTCAAACACTGAAAAGGATTCGTTTCTGTTAAAACAAAATACTTGATTTCTTCATCATACGGATAACATGCTTTCAGTAAAGACGTCCTGAAAAGGAAGTCTTCATATCTGGTTGAAGTGTAGTAAGTACATGCCGTTATGTAAAACAGTGTAATCTCAATAGATAACGTATGGTGATTATGTTCCGTCCACGGTTTTCTTATGGTTGACACTTATTCATATTGTCGCCACTTATCGAACATATTGGTGGACATGCCGAAATTTTATCAGCATATTCAATCAATTGCATTCAAGGAAATAATTCCAGTCGACAACATGTTTTAGATATATATGTTAAGTCGAACAATTTAACATAAGGACCAAGGTTGCTATATATATCTCACCTGTGTAATGGGAAATGGCAAGTTTCGAACACAGCGGCAGGATTTGAACAACACATGTCGCATTTTAACAGCTGTGTGCTATGTAGTTTCAGAGAAACATGTTGTTTATTTGCATCCCTGGACGGGGTAAACTTTGACACACCAAAGGAGTTTGAAATTCTATTCATAAAGGTATTCTTATGTCTATCAAATAAAATAAAAAATTTACCCTATATAGTATATAGACAACAGAAAGGAAACGCAGCAGACCCCGGCCCCGCCCATTTTCCAGTAAACAATGGAAATAACTGGAAAGACAGGATACCCTACATCGACCCATGGTCGAATACTCAAGAGGCCGGTGAAAGAAACTAGGTACACTGCCTACCGTGAACTACCTTCCTCTAAATTCAAAATTATTCACACTTTGTCATGTTTTTAAAATAAGCTCTAAGTTGGCTCCGCTATATATGGAAGATAATTTTACCTCAGTCAGTAATATTCACAATAAGAATACTAGGTTCAGAGTTAGAACACAGTTAGACTCTCCTAATACTGATCTAAACATGCATGATTGCAATAGGTTTGCCATTCCAAGGGTCAAGGGTTCTGGCAATAAGTCATTTGCTTTCAATGGGTGTACTCTCTGGAACTCTCTTCCTCAGCATATCAGAGATGCCAAAAGTATTCCATCTTTTAAACACAGTGTTAGGGAGCATTTTTTAAGCCAGATAGATTTTTAATGTGCATCTCTTTAAGATTTCTTACTGTTGATTTAACTTGAATGTCAATATAGATAGATTTATTGTGTCTTATCTAGTTGCTGTATGATTATTTTTTAGCTTGGCAAATAATTTTATGTTAATTTTTAAACACTTAAATTGTGATAACTTCTTAATAATTGTCTAGTCTAGAACTTATCAGAATATATTCTATGCATTTAGGTTAGTGTAACTTAAATATGTCACATGTCTTTCATTATTATTCACTGTGATATTACTATATACTGTGATATAAAACGTTGTCTCCTATGTCATACAATATTATAACTAAAGGACCACAATGGAAATAAGGGTTTAATTGCAAACCCTTTATTGTGCAATCCTTAACGTATAATGTTGATTGACATGGCTTTGTTTATACATGCAGGTTGTTTTTTATTACTTATTGTGTGTATATAACATGCTGCCATGTAAATCTATGCATTTTATGTTGAAATAAATCTATCTATCTATCTAACACTCCGCTCATCGTCGAATCCATGCGTGTTGTTCGATAACAAAAACAGAGAAGTAGTCAGTTTTACTTATAACTTGACATTTAACACGGAGAAAACATACTAAATCGCTATGCTTAGACTGGCCATGATAAAATACCACTCGCTTTGAAATTTTCCAATTTTTTTGGTATAGCTGTTTAACGTCACTTTTGACCTTAGATGACCTTCATTCATGAAAGGTCCCAAATAAATAAATCCGAATTGTGCATTGGCTAATAATACAAAAATCACCGTAAACATTGGATGCATATCATTTGAACTGAAATATGAATATATTGTAAATTGCATGTAAATTACAATAAATTAAAAACTGTCATGATACAAAACATTCTCTAAACATTACATGGAAACGTTTCTTCTGAGTATACGAAGCAGTATAGCATTAATCACATGTCTCTAAAGAAGCTATTGTTGACATGCCGTAGCGGTTACACTAAACACTACAAAAACAGGCTTGTTTGCACTTTACTGGTACGCAGTTGTTTACCACTATCGACAAAGCGGGGGTTTGAGGGCGGTAGCCCCCGATACTTAGGAAATATATAGGTGTTGGAAATATATATGTCTTAGATTTATTCTTATCCAAATTTGCGTTTATAAGTGTAAATATGTTTCTTTGTACTTTGTTTTGTTGTTTTGCAAAAAAATCATATCACTATGATGCTTGCAGTTTTGAGTCTTGTTTATGTTTACATTCTACTTACATTTTTGCACATTTTAACACATTATCTTTTATTTCATTCCAACATTATGTTCATAGTATTTCAATGGCGAATGTGTTTTCTTTTCTTATTGAAACTAATGTATTACTCGTTCAATAATGAAAACCTAGTCATTACAATACTTATTGACAATAAAACATACAATTTCACCTCTTCTTGTTCTTCATTTCTTATTTGTTAATACAGTGAAATATATTATCCTATTACTCACTACCTTCATTAAAATACATGGTCGCTTCATTCCGTCTCCTTTCACTGGTCGCAAACATTACAACATCAACGCCGTATATCTTTTTAAAGATATTTCTTGTTTCAAATTTCCCGCTTCATGATCATTGGGTTACGTGCCCTTTGTTTATGTCTTCACAACAACAACAACAACAACACATAATATTGATTTATAGGAATATTTATTATATGTATTATAGCATATAGAATAAAGAATATATATCTTACTGTTTTGTTATCGTTCCATTAACAGTTATCGTTCAATTAACATTTTACAAACACATTATTTTTCAATTGTCTCGTTCACATTTATGTACTGCTTAAACATCGAGAAAATAACATAATGACATTAAAATCATATACATTCACACTTTAATATAATATGTCTTTAAAATACATGGTTAAATAAAATTAAAATGATATAACAAAGAGATTATAGGGTGATATTCTTCCTTTTAACATACATATTCCATAATTAAAGGCTACTGATCAATATCCTATAAAAGATAACACCTAATATACAATATATAAAAATTGTGAAACTTATATAAACTCTTGGCATCGTATCGTTTTTAAAGAAAAATTACCAATTGTCTATACGGTATATTTAATGCGACATTTCACATAAAATCATGATTAAAGTGATATTTTAACGTTAAGGTAAATTGACTAAATAAAACAAATGTTCCAGTTTCGCAAATTTTCGTTTTAGTAATGATTTATATGAGGAAACAGTAATATGAACAGTTATGCTCTACAATAGCCATTATATGCATATTTTGACGATTTAAAAACCTGAAAATTATAAAGCTTTGCAACGCGAAACGATTTAATAATTTGGAGAGTTTTGATGTTGTCGTTCAAATTTTGTGACATTACGAGGATTGCTTATATAAATTATAAAATACAGCATTTTTGGTATTAGCACAGTGGCCTAGTGGTATAAGAGATTGGGGTCAGTGGTTCGAGCCCAGTTGAAGGTTACTTTTTTCACGCTTTAATTTTATTCTTGTTTTTAGTAGAGCTTTTTTACATCCAATCTTTACATTTATCAATATAAAGCATTTAATGACAAACTTAAATACATGCCAAAATCTTTGAAAAGGCCCCTTTAAAGCCGATGTCACCGCCTTTGAACCGTCAATTCAAATCATTGGTGTTTTTAGCCCGTTGAATGGACACGCATCCCAGAATGAACCGCAAAACATGAAGTGTGAATAATCATCAAGCACAAGTAAATAAAAAAAAAGAGAATAGAGAATATAAGTTAAATTTATTTAATATTTAATTATTCAATGGTAGAGAAAGTACAACTTGTGAGGCAGGATGAAGAGAGTATATTGAATTATTTTGAACATTTCCAGAAGACCGATGGCCAAAGTGGACACATTTTAGTTCTTGCATAAGTAATCATGAATAATCAATGTTGCTTAACATTATAACTACTACATACATGAATTATATCAATAAATCATGTGCAACGTACATTGAACGTAAGGATTTGATCATAAAGATGATATTAACGACACTAGATATTTGACATATTAGGGAAAAGCTATGTTAAAATGTCATCAAAGTCGCATGTATGCACGATTGTTCCACCAACCTCGTCATCATTTCATCTTCGATAGAGTTTGTGATAAGTGTTTGGACCTGCGGAATAATGTGAACCTGTAGCTGAATATATTCTTCAACGCATGGACCACCTCTTTTTATGCACGACTGTGTTTACGGGTTTTAATTGTAGAGTTCCATACCTGTTTTGTGAACTACGATCATCCATTTTGTTGTTTATGACAGAGAGGCAGCGAAGAATGAACAGAGAGGCAGCATTTGACAGAAAGGCCACCGATATGCATCTACACCGTGAATATGGAAACAGTGTGTTAGACAAGCTAACCGCTAGTATAATGTGGAAACATTGTGTTTTAGAAGCTAGACACGAGTAGATACTTACAATTGAAATGGTGATCCTTGTTTCTTACAGAATATACTTACACTGTAAAACAATTAAGCATTGTTTTAATTTAATAATGCTTTGAATGTTTATTGTTTTCTTTTCTTTTTAGATGTTAATAAATTAAATGCTTGCGAGAAACGAGCTTGTTATTGTTAAAAATGCAGGCGTGTTGATTTAAATATTTCTCTCCAAAATATCAGTTTATGATAACGTTGCACATTTTTGTTAGTAGCAACGGCGTTAATTTCTAAGTAATTGTTATAAATCATACAAATAACTAATTTGCGCTCGTTTTTGTGTGTAATTATATCTACAGTTAGGTCATCATTTACATATGAATGTATACTTTGTGTGTTGAAAAATCATATACAGGTTCGTTCACTTCTATTTGCTTCTTTAACCCATTTATGCCTAGCGTCTTGAAAAAAGGCCTTGGCAAACAGCCTAGACCCTGATGACACGCCGCATTATGACACGCCGCATAATGCGGCGTCTCATCGGGGTCTGCGGAGAGTCCACTAGGCATAAATGGGTAAGGTGTTTCCATAATAAACTCCCGTGTTATTTTTTGATGTCGATTGATGTTGTAATACATCGTAGAGTGTATTTGACTGTATCAAGCTTCCTGTTGCACAGTCCGATTAACGTCATTTTTCTGTACAAGCTGACACTAAATTCAAGATTTTTGGTATACTAATTAGTTATGTGCATGTGTATTTTCGATTGATGGCTGTTGAAAAGGAAGGAAAACTATACCGGTACGTGCATAATGAGAAGGAATCCGAATGTTATAATTCAAAAAGTAATGCGTAACGTGCTGACGAAATATTTTCTTGACAAAAGATCAGTCTTAAAAGAGTAGTACGTTCTCCTTGAAAATTTATTGTCGCATAACACTATATTTAAATTTATACATATACTAATATTTGCATAATAATATTATAAATACACCGCAATTGTTTTATCAATAAAAAGGTTCGTGTTATCCCTTTAGTTAACATTTCTTATTCGAATTTGAACCTACTGAAGATGGCGAAAGCAAGATGCTATTCTTGTTTAATAAAACAAAATGGAAATATATATATGGGAAAGTCTGACTGAAGGTTTGATATTATAAAATGTTTTAATTTCAATTTAAAAAACCTATTAACAAGTTCATTACATAAAAAGGCGCACGTAAGGAATTATATCACATTTAAATCAATTTTCAGCCATCACGTCATCATAATAACACCTGATTATTCCATTAATAGGAATATGACATTGACACGTCTAGCGGTTGACGAGGTTAATTATACAGGTGGTTTTCTGTATAGTATTGTATGGCGCGCATGACATAGGATTATTGGAATGCTAGAGTTAACCAGTGTGTGAAATAGGTTCAACGAATATGTTTACGCACCCTTTCTGACGTCAAAGCTATTTATACTTATTGTTTAATGTTTCGCCAAACTGTATTCAAATGACTCGCTTCCAATCACGTTCATTGACTCAGTCGAAATTAATTCAAAAATACTTATTAATGAATATGTGTTCGTTTATTGAAAATCCTCCATCACAATCGTAAAAATCGTCAAAAAATAATACAGCATTTAGGATATATTATATCAACAATAAAATGACAAAGACGTTTGTCATGTTCAGTTTTTAGAGGTAATTAGAAAGTTATTTATAGCGGGCAATCGAACTCTGCAATCTGTATAATGAAAAAGGTGCTGAAGCGCTAGAACACATATGACAAAGAAGATGAGAGTTATTAAAGGGATCTTTTCACGCTTTGGTAAATTGACAAAATTGAAAAAAGTTGTTTCAGATCCGCAAATTTTCGTTTTAGTTTTGATATTTGTGAGGAAACAGTAATACTGAACATTTACCATGCTCTAATATAGCCATTATATGCATCTTTTGACGATTTTAAAACCTAAAAATTATAAAGCGTTGCAACGCGAAACGATTGAATAATTTGGAGAGTTCTGTTTTTGTCGTTAAATTTTGTGAAACTACGAAGATTGCTTATATAAAGTATAAAATACGTCAAGAATGTGTACTCGGCGGAATAGCTCAGTAGGCTAAAGCGTTTTTACTTCAGGACTCTGGCAGGACTCCAGGGGTCACTGGTTCGAAACCTGCTCCGGGCAATGTTCTTTTCCTTTTTTTAATTTTATTCTTGATTTTTTACTGGTGCTTTTACGATCCAATGTTTACATTTATCAATATAAAGCATTTAATGAATAAGTTAAAAAATGCCAAAATCTGTGAAAAGGCCCCTTTAATATAACACCGTTGATTCTGAATATCGTTTTACTGCGTTTTAACAACTCGCGGCGCGGAACGATGATGTACGAAATAGGCGCTTTATTGAGAGCAGCCCTCTAGAAATACAAGCGGTCTACTTAAACCATACTAAGACTTTAAATGCCATGAACATAAAGAAATGCCTCATGGAAGTAGACGCGCTCGACTGTATTAAAATCGATTTAGACATCGTTATTTTATCAGTCTTATTCCTGTAGCTGACCCGGTTATGATTGCAAGAATGTTTATTACATGGCTAATGTGGTTTCTACGATATGATTACAATGCCCTTCTAGGCGTCCATAGCCCGACACTTGATGTCCACTTGCGATCAGCTCTAAGACGTCAATAACCCGATACTTGATGTCCACTTGCGATCAGCTAAAATGCGCCCATTGTCCGACACTTAATGTCCACTTTCCTTCTGCCCTAGGCGTCCATAGCCCGACACTTGATGTCCACTTGCGATCAGCTATTATCTAGGCGTCCATAGCCCGACACTTGATGTCCACTTGCGATCAGCTGTTATCTAGTTGTCCATAGCCCGACGTTCACTGGAGATCAGCTATTGATCCAAGTTAAACGCATATGATATAGTAATTTACATAATAGTAAAAGCATTATTGTTCGAGAATTTATTGTTTTTATCCATCTTAGCCAAGTTATGGGTGTAGAGGGAAAATACCATGGATGTTTGCCACTCTGTCTGTCTGTTCTTCTGCCTGTCTGTCTGACGCAGTCTTCCGTGGACAACAAACTTGTCTGCATTCGTTCTCGGCAACTGTTCAACCTTCAACATTAAAAGTCCAGGAGAGTTTTTCTTATGAAATTTGGCATGATTATTTGATTCGCCCTACGTTAAAGATAACTAACGTTATGCCCCTCTTTTTCAACATGACATTCTTTTAACATCATGCTAAATTTTACGACATGCTAGTCGGCGTAAATTCTTTGTCATATTGCTGAGAGCCTTCTGTTAGCGACTTTATGTAACAAAACAAAGTAAAATACCACGTTTTGTTTTTCCTATGGACCATAAAAGTTAAATGTTCATTACGTACATGTATATAAGTTTTTAAGGTAATAGAATGTAAGTAGCGTAAATTGATTCAAAAATTGATGTCATAATATAACAACTGATATCATTCGTAATATCATTTCCCTGGTATTTTATACAAGTTTGTTCTGTCAACAAATTAGAGCCAACGCAGTTGACTCGTCGTGCCTCATCCTGGCTGTGACGCTGTACAGATTGTATACTTATTTGCAAATATAGAAACCTTTTAACACAAGCCACAACATTATTGTTTCAGAAAATCTATTAAGATGAAGACCTATACAAGATAAGTATTGATGCAAAGCATCGAAGGGCGTCGGGAATTTCAGTGTAAAAGGCACTCAATGAAGTTACATGGAACGATTTTTTTCTACTGTAAATATTAATATATTGGCCGATTATTTAAACAAAATAGAACAAGATACTGGTATAACCATTATCTATAATTTTGTGTCATAACCTCCAAATAACCATTATTTTTGATGTTATGTTATAACATCCAAATAACCATTATCTATGATTTTGTGATGTAACCCCTTAATATTTCATAGTTCATTTTATTTACATTGGTTTCCTTTTTTTACTGGCATCCGTGTGCAGTTTTCATTAATAGAACAGAACTGTGTAGGTTTTAAAAAATCTGTTTCATCTTGTAAGCATAATTTCATATTTTTCTCAACTTCAAGGGGAGATGATTCTAAACTTATTCTTACGTTGCTCATTTACGATAGGGGTTGAGTACTCATTGATATGAAAACACTGTAAAACTTTGAAAACACATTGAATGAAAACTGTAAATTATATAAAGAAGCTGCATTTCACAATACTTTGAACTTCAGTAAAAGATCATAATAGATTTATTGCTCCGATATTCATCATTTTCAATAGGGTTCGAGTAATACTGATATAAAAACACTTAACAAGTTTGGAAAGATTCAGACGAAAGTTGTGAAATCTTTCAACAAGTGGAAATTGTTCATTTTGTCAAATTTAATAGAAAAAGATTCTGGACTTATTGTCCCGATGTTTCTCATTTTTAATGAGGTAAAAATGCTCATTGATATGAAGACACTGTAAGTTTGGAAAGAATCTGATGAAAAATGTTGACATAATCACCTAACCAAGCAGTTTTTCACTTTTATTTTTAAATTCAAAGAGACATAATTATGGACTTATGGTCTGATATTGCTCATAAAGAGAGTTTGGGTTGGGTCCTCATTGATAAAAAAAAACCTGTGCAAGTATGGGAACAATCGGATGAAAATTTTGGACTTCGAACAACGATTTCAAAATTTCTCAAATTCTAAGGGAGATAACTATGGACGTAATGGGCGGATAATGCTTAAAGGCCCATACCACCTGGAAAGTAATACGTGTCGCGCTTTGCGCTCTATATGTGGTGTTTGTTTTTTTTTAAGCCGAGGAGTGCTTGACTCTAGGGAAACGGGTTGCTGGGACACAGCTCCTCCTTGATAAGCGGCTGCTTCCTTTATCGCAACTCATTGTTACAATCAATAATACATGTCACGCTTCGCGCTCTATATGTGGTAGGGATAGAACTTAGGGCCTATGATAGACAACCATAAAAATACATGGACAATAGATGTGTTGTTTGCATTTATTTGTTAATATAAAAACACGTGTATTTTTTATAAGATATTTAAGTGATGTACGAAATTTTAATTAACGTTGTCACCACGCGGCATCCATTTATTTTAATAAAAATGTCAAATTGTTGTAAAATGGATTTTAAAATGTCTACGTAAAATAAAGCTTTATTATATTTATTAACCTGACTGAAAAAAATTGTCAGCCGCCGAACTGTTCCGTTCGTGTCAGACCCGGGATTGAACCGGGGGCCTTTATATGATTGTTGCGTATACAACTTCAGTCTAACGCTCTCCCAACTGAGCTATTCCGGCTGACATTTTTTGTGTGTACTGCTATTTGGTCAAGTTGTGTAAAGCGATCGTTATAATATGTAATAATAAAAATAATAAAAATAATAATAATAAAAGCTTTATTTACAGAAGGTTACACATAAAGACAATGACACATTATACATATTATGCAAATGAATCAATACTTTTTTACAATGTGGCCTTCTTAAATTAACATACACAAATAGGTCTATATGTAAAAAATTCAAACAATATTTTCTTACACCCATACATAACACATATAGATAGACACACATAAAATATTATTGATTATAATAATAATAATAATAAAAGCTTCATTAACAGAAGGTTACACATAAAGACAATGACGCATTATACATATTATGCAGATGAATCAATACTTTTTTACAATGCAGCCTTCTTAAATTAACATACGAAAATAGGTCTATAACAAGTAAAACATTTAAACAATATTTTCTTACACCAATACATAACACACATTTTGCCTTTTAGACAGACACGCATGAAATATCATTGATTAGAAAAAACAACAACACATCATATGACATATTATTGATTAGAAAATAAATGTGCTTTATATTGCCGTTTAAAAGCAGAGATAGAGCATGCCATTCTTATTCCAATCGGTATACAGTTCCAAATATCCGTGCTATGGTATGAAACAGCTCGTTTCTTATAACCTGTATTTGCTTTGGTATTAACAATATCGCTATGGGTGGCAGATCTTTAGTTATATTTTCGACTTTGAGAAAAAGTTATAGTAGTATTTTAATATTCTGAAGTCTGATTGTTGACACATTTATATATTAAGATTGCCGTGTGGTATTTACATCTTTTATTAAACGAGAGCCAATTAAGCTGTAAAAACAATCCTTTGGATGGTGTTCTATTTGGCTTTTGTAGAATGACTTTCGCTGCGCGTTTTTGTAAAATATTCACTTTTTATGTCCCCCACCCACTATAGTGGGGGACATATTGTTTTTACCCTGTCTGTCTGTTGGTCTGTTTGCTCCAACTTTAACATTTGCAACAAACTTTTCAATATTCAAGATAGCAACTTGATATTTGGTATGCATGTGTATCTCATGGAGCTGCACATTTTGAGTGGTGAAAGGTCAAGGTCAAGGTCATCCTTCAAGGTTAAAGGTCAAATATATGTGGCCAAAATCGCTCATTTTATGAATACATTTGCAATATTGAAGATAGCAACTTGATATTTGGCATGCATGTGTATCTCATGGAGCCACACATTTTGAGTGGTGAATGGTCAAGTTCAAGGTCATCCTTCAAGGTCAAAGGTAAAAAAATCAAAGCGGCGCAGAAGGGGACATAGTGTTTCTGACAAACATATTTCTTGTTTTAAATTGGTTTTATTAGCGTTGCCCCAGATCGTACAACAGTAATCGAAACATGTAAGAATATATGAATTATGAAACAATTTCTTCGTATCAAAAGTTAGATGATTTGATATCTTTTTTAGTAGAGTTATTTTACTGCTTATTTCAGAGCATGTTTTATCAATGTGTACTTTCCATTGCAGATGTTTGTCAATATAAAGTCCTAAAATGTAATCTATTAATAAACTAATACATTGTACGTTTTCGTACCACTACGCCTTCCAATAAACTTGCTTGCGCGATAGGTCGTCAAATATCGTAATGCATTGATTCTCCACTAAATAAGCAAATTAGTAAAACCACAAAATAAATATATTTTGATTATGTTTTGTTTTTATACAGAACCCGAAAGTTTCGCGTATTTTCCCAGTCCCTGTGATCTTTCCCCTGTGATCTGTTGTGGATCAGTTATTAATTAAAACAATTAGCTTTGCATTATTGGCAATAAATGTTGTAATAAATGTAATAGGCACAAATGCAGTACTTATTTACACTAATTTACACAAAACATCACCACTATGCAAGATATTCTTATAACAAATATATATACATTGATCCGTAAAAAACTTCTCCTCCCATAAGCGAAAAAAAATGCATTACATACTAGTCGCCGCTCTCCAGAGCGACGCCAATAACAAATACAAAGTGTGGAAAAGGGATGGGATTTGACAATTCCTTGATTGAGTTTATCATGGCTTCAACAATTGCTTTATAAACTCGTATTAAAATTGAACGCCATCAAACGGCTATTGACTGTAAATATACTTTACCACTCCTTGACTATTTTAATCATATATTTTTTGTGAAGGAATTGCTTACTAGTGTATTGAGCTTAACCCATTTATGCCTAGCGTCTAGAAAAAAGGCCTTGGCAAACAGCGTAGACCCAGATGAGACGCTGCATGATGCGGCGTCTCATCAGCGTCTGCGCTGTTTGCTTAAGGGAATATCTGTAAGAAATATTCTTAATATAGAAATAAATATACTAGACATCCCTAATTTTGGAAATAAATTGATCCAATTTAGAAGGATGGGAGAGTCCACTAGACATAAAAGGGTTAATGAGCAATAAGTCGGTAGGCTTAGGCGGCGCGCTGATCCCTCGACCCATGAGGCGAAGGCGGGGGGGGGGGGGTTGCCGGGTTAACATGTCGTAATGTTGAGGTTTAAATCTTCATCCTTGAAGAGGGCGTCAATGTCTAAATCGGCTCAATGGGCGAATGTGTAACTATTTATTTTAATTTATTAGGGCACCTTAAAAACCACGACATTAATCCGTCAAAACTCTGCTTCCCCGGTCGTAATTCAAAATAAAGGATCATTTTGCATTAATACGATTTCCGCAGATTAGGCTAGAACTCAATATATTATTATTTTATAACATCCAGAAATTATGAAATAAATGAACATTAAATATTGTAAAATACATGGTATTTTGGACACTGATAGATACTCCTTTAGCAAAATACCAAATTAATATTTAATATAAAATATAATGTAACTCATCAATCCAATTTGAATACGGCCAAAAACAATTTATTTTGCGTGCTCTGTCTATTAAAAGTTTGAATAGTTCAAGTGTTCAGACAGATCGATTGCGTTGCTCCCAAGACAGTATTTTCATCAGTTTGTTATTCAACACGATTTCAAAGACAGAATTAAATCAATCCCTCAGGAAATTACCAGTTTTCGAGTTGTGCGACCGAATATAAACTACATTAAATAATATAATCAAGCTACAAAAATATGATCCTCACTAGTGCATAATTCAACTTCATGGGCAAACTGTCTAACACTTACTTCGATGTAAGATTTGCGACAATAACATACAAATGAGCCGTGCTCTTTGAAAATGGAGTTAAATGCATGTGCGTAAAGTGTCGTGCCAGATTAGCCTGTGCAGTCCACAGGGACTAATCAGGAACAACAATTTCCGCCTAAACTTGATTTTTTTTTGCTAAGAAGAGACTATATTAAAACGAAAAATATCATTAAAGCGGAAAGTGTCGTCGCTGTTTAGCCTGTGCAGTTCGCACATGCTAATCAGGGACGACAATTTCCGCCTAAACTTGATTTTTGCTAAGAAGAGACTTTATTAAAACGAAAAATATCATTAAAGCGGAAAGTGTCGTCGCTGTTTAGCCTGTGCAGTTCGCACATGCTAATCAGGGACGACAATTTCCGCCTAAACTTGATTTTTGCTAAGAAGAGACTTTATTAAAACGAAAAATGTCATTAAAGCGGAAAGTTTCGTCGCTGTTTAGCCTGTGCAGTTCGCACAGGCTAATCAGGGACGACACTTTTCGCCTAAACTTGATTTTTGCTAAGAAGAGACTTTATTAAAACGAAAAATATCATAAAAGCAGAAAGTGTCGTCTCTGAGTAGTCTGTGCGGACTGCACAGGCTAATATGTGACAATACTTAACGCACATGCAGTAAACCTCTTTTTCACAGAGCACGGCTCAAATATATCTGCAATTATTTACAATAATTATACAATTAAAGCTCTGCTTAATATTAAGCCACGACTCTGAAATCATAAATAGCCGCATATGCATAAGGCCCATAAGACGCGGTATTGTTAAAGGTTGAAATGTTTAGCAGATGTTCGATTCCTCCACTGCTCATGAATCTATTCGATTGGCTAATGCCTGTTGAATTTAAAACCCAAAATTTACAGAAATCTTCTTAAAATCGCCTCAGACGGCTTCAATGGTGACATGCCTCAAGCGTTCACTGGAACACAGTCTTGCACACAGAGTCGTGCCTTGCAACGTGCCCAAACCAAGCCAGCTTTCGGCGTTTAATGGTCACAAGCAGGGTTTCTTGTGGGCAAAAAAGTGTCACGGACATAATCGTTGCCTGTATTCTGCGTTCTGTGTGCATTTTAAGTGTCTAGATCTCGCAGTCGTAAAGTAGGATTGAGACCACAACTTCTCAGTCTTGCTATCGATTCGGTCGCCATATAGATTCTTATTCGAATCACAGCGGTACTGGTACCATCCTTGGTCACTTCCTATAGCTTCTCTCCGTTCATGTGGACGTCAGCACGGCTATTGTTCTTGCTGTTCATGCTGTTCTCCATTATTTTCGACTTCTCCGCGCTGACCACCATTCTGTATGCACCTGCCCTTTCATATGGTCTAAAGGTGAGAGTTAGGAGTACAAGTCTGGTTCCACCCATCAGGTAAATGTTATCAGCGTATCTAAAAAGGTGAAACTCAACGGGGGATTGCAGATATCGCTGACGGACGCCCACTGGTAACTCATCTGTCCATTCATTGAGAAGATCTGCGCTGCTTGCATGGGTAAAATTCTTAGATAACTTGATCCGGCCCCTCGTCATTGTTCAATTCACTCAGAAACTGCCAAAGGCCATCATCCCACACGAGGTCGAACGCTTTCTTAACCCATTTATGCCTAGTGGACTCTCCCACCCTTCTAAATTGGATTAATTTATTTCCAAAATTAAGGATGTCTCGTATATTTATTTCTATATTTATAATATTTCTTCCTTTAAGCAAACAGCGCAGACCCTGATGAGACGCCGCATCATGCGGCGTCTCATCTGGGTCTGCGCTGTTTGCCAAGGCATTTTTCTAGACGCTAGGTATAAATGGGTTTAAGTCGATGAAGTTGCGGAATAGCTCACGTTGGTGTTACATGTGTTTCTCTATGATGACTCGGCAGCTGAAGAGCTGTTCCACTTTGCTCAATCCGTGAACCAATAGTTCCCCGGTCTTACTTTTCAGTCGGTTGGGAATGATGACCATGACTTTGGTGGGATGGCTCATGAGGAAAATTTTGCGGTTATTCTTGCACAGCTTGAGATTTCCTTATTCAGTACACCAGCGACTGGGTCCACTCCTTTGGTCAATCTTCTTTCTCCTCCTCCAGATCTTCTGGGTTAGTGCCACCTCTGGTGCAATCGTTGCCTCTCATCCGTTTTTTTATCAGACCGGGAGTTACATTGTCAACTACTGGAAAATTTCCTGCATTCATACTGCGAACTGCCTTCTCCACATCTACTTTAAGTATGGACAGGCCTTCGTCGTCAGCTTCTCTTTTGTGCGAGTGCGTAGGCTGGGCTGGAGCTTCGATGACCGCATACATATCTCGTGGAAAGCAACAGAAGGGTCTGATACATATAACGTCCAACGGAATAAATTATGTATGAACACATTCTTAAAAGATCGTGTGAATTTATCGCAGTTTCATGCTGAAAGGAACGCAAAAGAACGATTCCAACAAGGCACGCGAAAGTTACATTTGAGCAAAGAAGGAAATCAATTACATGTTATTCTGCTATGAGTATGGGTAAAAAAGAAATTTAACCTATAATATAACCCGTGTGAGAAACCCCACTTTTTATCAAGGAATGTCACACACTGATATATAAAGTAAACAAATACCGCATCCTCTCAGGTGTGGTTACGTTTTCTTAAACAATACATATAAATATCACAAAATAGCGTAACCCAATATATGAGAATGCAGTTAAACATATGGTGATTTGTGATTATTGCCACTAATTAGATCGACAATAGATATACTAGTTACTAGTACAAAGTTGAAAATATACAAGAGCGTTTTCCTCGTAGTTGTTACGACGAGTGAATAAAATCCCACACCGTTTACTTCAAACAATGGCTGTTGCTGTTGCCTTCGTTCTAGCGCATAACAAATATTATTGACATTGTTTTTATGTTGCATTTTTCTGTTGTTGTTTTTATTTTAAACCTGTTACTGTTAGATTAGTAATAGTATTTGACGAGTTTGATGAAATAAATTATCGACGGAAAAGCCGTAGGTGCTGTCAATTATGGGGAAAAGGTCGGAAAAAATAGTACGTACCATTTAATGGACATATAAGTATTCATATTCAGCATACATTCGTTTTTTCAAATACTTAAATCATTACGCGAAGGTCATAGTTTGTTGTCAGGGTTATTTCACAACAAGCTATAACACAAAAGTTTATTTCTTGAATAGAGACAGTAGAACAAGTGCAAATTGTCGAAGTTATAAACTTTTGGCTTTTTGAAAAAAAAGAGTATACACCTACAAGTAAAAAAGCGAACACTGAATCGTTTATTAATTATTTTTCACTTCACAAGGTACGTTTGATTACGCTAAATACCCATGTATATTGTGTATAGCACTTTTTTAATTATAAATATTGTTTGCATGAATCTCAAAGTTCTTTTTTCATCTTAAAAAAAGAAGCGCACTCAATATTATTTTCTGATTGTATTATTATATACGTGTGATACCTATACGATGATTTATAAAATAAAAATCTATGATGCGAAAATAGGCATTCCTGAAATAGCAGTTAGAGTGTGATCATGTTAATGAAAACGATGTAACCCGATAATTCTTACTGGCAAACCTCAGACTATCAAACGGCGCATAAAAGGTTAACGAATTCCATAAGCTTACCTTAGCCCCTAAATAGCATGTCATGTAATACCTTTCTTTATATGAGGATTCATCGAAATTTGTTACACACTATTAAAAGCTTAGCATATGTAAACAATTTCCGTGTCAAGGCGGTGACCCAAGATTTATTCATATATTGCTTGCGAATGTCGTGTCCTTTAGCTTTAAGTTAAATGCATGTCATTTTTCCATTTGCTTTGAATAGGGACCCCGTATAGATGATAATAATGATTTTCTGATTCTGCTATAATTTTCTCATTGATTTTATTCAAACTGTTCCTCTTTTTATATACAAACCCTAAAGACAGATGACATATATTGGAAATGATGTATGCAACTGATAAATAAAATCTGGATAGTGCCATTGAAAATTAATAAGTGACGCATTATAATAAATCACATAGTGACTCTTTGTTAGCTCATTAGATAAGTTTTGCTGGAAAACACATTGCACCCGTGACATTGGTGAGGTACCATGTAATCAATAGACATTGCACCCGTGACATTGGTGAGGTACCATGTAATCAATAGACATTGCACCCGTGGCATTGGTGAGGTACCATGTAATCAATAGACATTGCACCCGTGACATTGGTGAGGTACCAAGTAATCAATAGACATTGCACCCGTGACATTAGTGAGGTACCATGTAATCAATAGACATTGCTGGGTATAAGATTATGACATGATTGGTAGACCTTGAAAAGGAACAAACCTTGTATTTGTCGATGGTTTCATCCCAAGTGTGTGACACTTTTCCTATTTATAATTCCAGTTCGAGAAAACAGCTTAAATGACTCTTAATCATAAAAGCGACATGACTAAACTGTTACTGAAAACTCATTTCATCGCTTATTGTAGACATTCGATCATTTCAATATAAGTATTTGATAAGAATTAACTTTGTATTTGAGCAATAGAAACATAATGTAAGCCGAGTTTTCGATGAAATCAAATATCAAAACATAACACTCACTGGAGCTATATAGCGATTTGTTAAAGAGATAGTTAGCGTTATAATATTTTTGTTGAAGTTTTAAGATTGTTAAATGCCAATCCGAAAAAACAACAACTGCAGAACGAGTATCTTACGCGGAAACGAACGTGGTCCACCAACCAACCAACCAACAGACCGGCATCTCTAATGTACACAGCAATCTTTGGTTTAAAATTAAATATCAAGTTAACAAATTAATATATGTTGGTGTTGTAAGCTTTTTTTGTTATTTTGGATTTTGATGACATCCCTAACCATATTCCATTTCCAATGAAATAGCAGTGTTTCTGTCTTTATAAATAAGAAGAAAATGCAACTTTTATCTGAAACACTGAGTAAATCAGGCTTTCCATATACGTCAATACCATCCCCAGGAGGTCAATCCGTTCCATTCCAATAAACACGATACATCCACATGTTCAATTACAAACTATTGACTTCAAATGTCACTACAAGCGTACTTGTCATTGAATATTCCAGTATTTCGTACTCGATGAACCATACTATTATGAATGCTTGACCGAGTACTGTTAGAATGATAGTTATATGCCAATCGCTGTGTTGTATTGACTGTATAGACTGTGTGAACATAATGATTATTGTGTACACTTAGACCACGCGTGAATTCATCATCAAACAAGTGTCACTTCTGAACGTTTATGACACACCCTTTGACTCTTCATCACTTTGATACGTATTTTGACGTATGTGTAGTCCCTAAGAAAGTTACATATAATTAAATACCGTTCTTACTAGATCCAAGTTGTACAGGCTTCATTTCCAACCCTTAGTTACCGATGAGCAGCAAACAGCATAAAACCTGAAAAGACTGCGAGTTACTCGCAGGCTGTTCTGATTTTTATTCTGGTTGCAAAAGCCATTTTCACTTTGCTTCTTATGGGAGAAAGGGTAAAGTCCTTTCACACGTGTATTTATAATCATACAAGAGCAATTAAATGCATCTATTTCCGACATTTTGTCGCGTGTGAAATATTTAAAAATATTCAATTGTCTGAAAATACAATATTTTTTATTGATGTTGGTATGTAAAATGACTCAATATGAAAACCATTACTGTTTTGCTCGATCCATTGAACAGCTACCTCGAACTACCGACAAATACTCTGCTCACGATTGTTAAGGTGTTTAACATGATCTACATAATCAATCGTGATTCAACGGTTAACTCCGGACACCTCCGCAATAAATAGAATAAATCGTCTGCTGATCCAGAGTGCTACAAAATATTCTATTGACGATTTTTTTTTAATTTACGCGATTTTGTAATAATCAACGTAATTCACGATTTAAATGCAATATGAGAAATAAGGTTGACTAATTGTGTTGACGGTCGATGAAATGCGCGTCGAATTTAACGTAACCAACAACATGACCATTTCTTTAAAGCTATACATCCAACGTATTAGTTAACGTACAATCAGTTATTATCCCCACGCTTTTTGAAAAAAAGGTGGGGATATTGTGGTGATCTCCGCCGTCCGTCCGTCCGTCCGTCTGTCCGTCCGTCTGTCCGTCCGTCCTGGCCACTATCTCCTCCTACACTAAAAGCACTAGAACCTTGAAATTTACACACATGGTAGCTATGAGCATATGTGCGACGGTGCACTATTTGGAATTTTGATCTGACCCCTGGGTCAAAAGTTATAGGGGTTGGGGTGGGGCCGCGTCAGAAATTATCACTCATTTTTTTAGGTTATTTTACATTTACTTCTTTATTTCTACACCGATTCACTTCAAATTGATACTGGACCTCACCTATGACAATACGGTCAATCTCAACCATGCATGGCCCCATTCCCAACCCTGGGGCGCCCCGCCCACATAGGCCACACCCACCAAAAATTTCCATTTACTATAATTTTTTCATTTCTACACGGATTCACTTCAAATTGATACTGAACTTTTGTTATGACATTAGGGTCAATCTCAACTATGCATGGCCCCAATCCCAACCCTGGGGCGCCCGCCCACATAGGCCACACCCACCAAAAAAATCCATTTACTATAAAAAAAATTTAGGTTATTTTACATTAACTTCTTCATTTCTACACTGATTCACTTCAAATTGATACTGAACCTCTCTTATGACAAAACGGTCAAACTCAACTATGCATGGCCCCGTTGCCAACCCTGGGGCGCCACGCCCACATAGACCACACCCGCCCAAAATTGCCTTTTACTATAATTTCTTCATTAATACACTGATTCACTTCAAATTGATACTGAACCTCTCTTATGACAATACGGTCAATCTCAACTATGCATGGCCCCATTACCAACCCTGGGGCACCCCGCCCACATAGGCCACACCCTCCCAAAATTGCCTTTTACTATAACTTCTTTATTTTTACACCCATTCACTTCTAATTGATACTGAACTTCTCTTATGACAATACAGTCAATCTCAACTATGCATGGCCCCATGATCAACCCTGGGGCGCCCTTGGGTCAAACATGCGGCGTGGGGATACGCGTCGGCCTCTGCCGCGCCATTTCTAGTTTTCTTGCATTGTAATCAAATTAATAGTAATAACTTGCTTGTACGCTTTAAGCATCATATCATATTATCTAGACCCGTATTTATTTCTCTCCAAAGGGATTTTCCCCATAAAATCATAAATTGTTTGTTTAAAAAAAAATCTATACACGAAGAATTTCAATCGCATGCGTAATATTATATCATTAGCGCGTTGAAAACATAAGATTTCGCAGAGAAATTTCACAGAAAGGCAATTTACGTACAGATTTCTTCGAGGACCTCTGATAATACTGGGAAAATTTGATCCTACTTTTTTTAAATGGGTCGCTTTTTTGTGTTGATAATGAGTTGCTTGTTTAATGGAATGTTCATCACGTACACCTTCTCTATCTGCTTTCAATTATTAGTTCATGAAAACGTTTCCAGTTGCAAATTAGGATAATAAACCGCGAATTGTTGGTTGTTACACAATCGGTTATCAAAACAATTAGTTTACATTGTGATTATAAAACATATTATAACCATAGCAACCATACACACTAAACAATAGCAAAATGAATGCCATGTTCGTTGGTATGACATACATGTATTTAGATATTAAGTTCGATCGTACATTCATTACACGAATGTAGGACAAATCATATGAGCATGGTTCAGTGACTGGATTCGAAAAATAAAGTGACTTACGCGCCTTTGATTTATTGTATTAACAGTTTACGGAAATACGTATGGTGAACCATAAAAAAAAACGCAATACAAATGAGGCATATCAACACACATAAATGCAAAAAGGAGTATACATCTTGACCTTCAATGTTTTTATGGGATTCAGTTTAATGAAGTAATATGCGGATTTTGTTTTACATCAATATAATGAAAACATAAAAGATCACAAAAAACAACAGCATTACAACCGACAATAAGAGTAAAATATCAAGCAAAAAGTCACTGGTACATTATGTATTCATTTAAGCACCAACTTAGCCTGTCTATACGCAATCTATGAGATATATTTACGGATTGTAATTATATTTTTATTGGGGTTAGTGAATACGGGCTCTGATCTATTTAAGAATGGTATTGGCATCGCGTGACTTGTTGGAATACACTAATAGAGAACGCGTTATTCGTTTATGACAGCACTCGATTCACATCTATACGAGGCTTGCTGCACCCTTTAACTATTCTTCATTCATAGACATGGAGGATGTAAAAAGCAATACAACGTCACTCGTTCCACGAATATCTGTGCATATTGCTGAATCCGCACTGCCTCCGCTGTGAAGCAAAAGCACAAACAAAACGAACCCAGCCCGATGACTGGTGCTGATAAAGGAAAATCATGCTGTCAGAACAATATCGTTATGTTGCTATTTTTGCACTACAGTCATGAGCAGAATATAACATTTATGATAGGTCTCTAAACTTAAGATTGTCGTTAACGTTTACTTTACACGGAATACTTAAACTAATACCAACATCATTCTAAAGAATGACGTTAGTTCAGGTTTACGTTTTCATTCACATATACGCCATTCATCGCAAAGAGTGAATTACGAATTACGTATTGAATATTCAAATTGGTGATTGGATTTCGGCCTGCTTTGTAGTTTATGTTAAGTTTTAATCATACGTTGTGACTATGATTTTGGGAAGATTATGTTTAGTTTTTAGTTCTTCGCTTGCGAAGGACTAAGGTTATGAGTGTGCGTTGCAAGTCCGTCTGCTCCTAGCTACGCTAGGAACGATAACCACATCTGCCTGTTTATACTCTACCACTGGAACACTGCAGACAGCAGTGTGCGTATGTAATTCATAGTGTTTAACAGCTTGTGGGACGACATTGGCCAGTTTGTCATTGAAATCTGTACATATTGGTTGCTTTCAGGGAAAACGGGGCTTAATGCATGTCAAATAAGTAGTCTCCAAGATAGCCTGTGCAAACTGATTAGCCTGTGCAATGCACACAAGCTGGTCAAGGAGGGCACTTTCTGATTGTATTGTGTTTTTCGTTTAAAGAGAGTCTCTGGTACTGGGATGACAATAGATGCATATGCATTAAGCCCAGTTTTTTTTCCAAAATGAAGCTTAAATTATCTTTTCTATTCATGATTTGAAAAAAGGATAACATTGATAGTAGCTTCAAAGTAACCTCGCTGACAAGGCAACTTACTTTTAAATCAAATAAACAATCAATGAGTTCTAAATCATTACCTTGTGGCATTTTAAGTAAACATCTAAAAGGGACGTTTTCACAGTTTGTCATTAAATGATTAATATTGACAAATCTAAACATTTTATCTCTTAAAATCTAAATTTAAAAAAAAGATTAAAATTTAAGAAACACAAAATAGTTACCCCAAACTGTGCTCGAACCACTGATCCATCCGTGCTCATACAATGAGAGATGTATTTTATACTTAATACAAGCAATCCTCATGGTATGAAAAATATAACGACCACATCAAAACTGTCCAAATTATTAAATCGTTTAATTTTTCCAATTTACCAAAACGTGAAAAGGTCCCTTTAATGTCTTCAGACTTGAAAATTGAATGAGTTCAATACACTGTCAGACCATGAATAACTTCAGGTTAGTGGTTGCCTGTTAGCCTGTGGCCAATAGATTTAAGCCCAGGAAACTTAATTTCACAAGTTTGTTACAGTTGGGCTAAATTGCAGGGCAACTTTTCAAAGCTTGAACAACTCAATCCAATTAAACATAAAATCCAATTAAACATCAAATGCAAGTTAGCGACTGTGGATCAATTAGGCCCCGGAAATGATTCAATTCCGGCTCACAACAAGACATGAGGCATTAAAAGTATGTCATGTCGGCCAAAGTGTTGCTCTATAATTTAAAGAAAATATTAGAACCCATAACACAGCATGTAGTACTACATGATTCTAGGCGTGTTATTTTTTAGCAAGGCAACCACAATTCTAAAGATGGTTGCCAGTGCAGCAACCGATTGGGAAAAAAAAGACATATTGTTGTATTTTTTTCTAAGTTATCTCTATAACATAAATATGAGGATAAACAGTGCACATATAAATTTGAATGGGTTGTGTTCATTTCAAACTTGCGATATAAAAAGCTATATAACATAATTTTGAAAACTGGGTTGCGTCTAAGATTATGCAAAAGCGAAGAACTGCAATGCCTTAAGCGCTTTGATAATCATTCGTTGTGACTATGATTTTTTGTAGTTTATGTTTTTATCATACGTCGTGATTATGATTTTTTTATAGTTTAGGTTAAGTTTTAACCATACGTTGTGACTGTGAATTTTTGTAGCTTATGTTTAGTTTTAAACATACGTTGTGACTATGATTTTTGTAGCTTCAATTTAGTTTTAATCATACGTTGTGACTATAATGTTTTGTATTTTATGTTAAGTTTTAATCATACGTTGTGACTATGATTTCTGGTAGTATATGTTTAGTTTTAACCATACTTTGTGACTGATTTTTTGTAGCTTAAGTTTAGTGTTAATCATACTCTGTGACTATGATTTATAACTAAGTCCAGCTAACGCCTTTATTGCGCATGGTCTAGACAGGCGATATGTAAAATATATTTGAATAAAAAAAACACACGCACATTTCAGTCTTAAGAAATAGATTTGGTTAGTTCCTTTGAATCGATGACAAGTAGAATGAAGTGAAGTACCGTGTAAAATTGTCTGGACAGAACCAGTTTCTAACAGAGATTGCTCATCGTAATCGATGGCTGTGAATCTCTTAGGTCACAGCTTGTCAATGTATCATCCAGTTATCTAGGCAATGAATGAGCAATACTGCCATTACGAATAAATGTCGGTGTATTGATTATATATAAATTGCTAACTAAATGCGGACACGCAATTCCAACGCTGTTAGTAATGTTTTTTAGTTATTTATATAACCTGAATGGGAACTGTGAATGAATAATTATTAATCGTATATAGATCAGCCATATAAAAGCCATGTAATAAAGGTATGGCATGCAGTAGGCTTTTCCTTTTAAATATTTAAAAAGACATTAATTACGTATTGACATGAACATGCCTGTCCGATTTTTTACATACTCGATAATTGTTTAGCTGTTATCTTATGGTAATTTGGAATTGGTGTGATTGAAATAATATTGGTTTGATGCAATTCTGAGAAAACATCTCTTTTATACGTTTAAATTTGATAAATACAGTATTTCTTAATTGCTCTATTATATGGATTATAGGAATACGGACAAAACGCCTCCCGGACAAAAACCCTCCCATGAAAAAACAAATTACAGTATGGTCAGTTTTGTCATCTGTGTCGCATTCCTTTGACAATATAGAACATTGTTGGCGAACTACAAAATGGCCTCAGTGGTTATTTGTACGTTGTTTGTGAAAACCCTGACTTTAGAAAAGTCAACCGTGTTGCTTATGGAAAGCAGCACCATCTCGAAAACAGGGGAATGCCATGCTTTGACGTAAATACCAAGCTTGGAACAGGTATGCATGTCTTCATTTTTCAACCTGGCATTTCTATCAATGTTTAACCATTGTACAATTGCCATTGATCTTTGGACTTCTTACACATTTTCAGACCCCTTAAAATTCCAAGTGTCATTCCCAGTGATTATTTGTTTATCGTGTAATATATAGGGAAACATTCCGGTGTCCATCATATTCAGTTTGCAAATTTAGTTTCGCATTTGTGTTGTTTAATCCAATTGATTGCTCATTCATGTTATTTAATAATGTAATGATGATACGAATGGATTCTATGAAAATACATTGTGACGTCATTATTAAGTAACTACGGCCTTATTTCGTTTTCATGTTCTTATCATTTTCAATTCTCTTTTCAGCAATGAAAGTCAGTTTGGGCAGGCCGGTGAAGGTAAATAACTTCATAACCACTCTAAACATAACGGCTTATTGCAAATAGAAATCTTAAGAAGATGGAAGCTCGTGCTGGGGAGGCCATCAAGAAAATCTCAACTGCGTCGTCTAACAAGGCTGCCGTTGATGCTTATGAGAAAGAAATGAAGTAAGTGTAAAAACTAACGTTTAATACAATGTTATTGACTATTCTGGAGCCAAATTTTAGTATTTTTTTCCCATCAACTGACTTCTTATTTCCTATTCCAGATGAACATGAAACATATTAATAATAATTGTTTTATTAAATGCACTGTGTTCATAGTTTGGTAAAATTACATTTTTTTTTGTTAGAACCCCAGGGCTGGCACATTATTTAAAATATTTGTGATTGTTATTAAAAATATTAAAAGCTATTCCAAATATTACAACTTTTAAAAATAAATTCATTACTTTTAGTAATAAATCTTATGAAGGTGCATGGGTATATACAAATTCTGAGCTATTCATATAGCTGAATTTTTTTCACAAGCGATAATTTGAGTTTAACGACTTATCAATATGTAATGTGCTTGTTGTGCTGAAAATTGATTTTTCTCATAACCAACGATCATATAAGGCGTCAGAATGAAACTTAAAGGGAAATTATAAAATTCATGAAATAAGCATTGTGTGAATTTAATTTTGTATTTCAGTTCGAGGTACAGTAATGCTTGATATTACTCAGATATTGCTGCTGTGCATTTGAAGACGGGTTTTAAGTTATCAACATATGTGAAGATAACCGTGCCAATTTCTTCCGAAGCTCAGAAAGTGATTAGCATCTCTGTTGATGATCATGGCATAATGCGTGTAAATGGTGGAATTGTTGATAGTGTATCAATTAAAACTTCTCTACATGATTGTTTGATGTGGCTTGCAAAGTTTCCCAGAGCCATTTGTGTTGCTCATAATGGGCGCAGGTTTGATTTTCCGGTTTTGGTTAGTGCATTGTTGAACACACACTGTTTTGAAACGTTTTGTAATTGTGTAAGCAGTTTTGTTAACTCTTTGCCGGTTTTCAAAAATCGTATCCTGGACAGTCACACAAACAGGAAGATCTAGTGAACGTGTTCTCCAGGCAACCTACAACGCTAACAGTGCTACTGATGATGTTGAAGCACTGGGATCTTTGCTTAAAACATGTAAAATTACTGACTATATGGCCCACATCTTTACTGTTACTGCAATACATAATTCAGTTTGTCTAAGTCATGAAAAGCCTTAAAGGCATAGAACATTAGATTGTTAAACGTGCTGTTGCATAGAGGAACTCTAAAGCGACCAACAGCTGAAAACATTGCGGGATATGGACTGGCCTTGTGTCATTTGGAAGTCATATTTTCTAGTTCCGCAGAGAATGACTTTAGGGATACTTTCATTGCTAAAAACAATGAGGGACTACCAAAAGTCAAAACGCAAAAAAATATTTTATCTGAATTATTATAATTATAACATTTCGCAAGTGGTCCCTAAAATCGGTCAGTTTTCCAGTGACGGAACGAGATAATATGGCTTTCAAATGACACGCGGCCAGTCAAACTCACGCAATGGCTTTATACTGATACTTAATTATGTACATCTAGTTGTCATTAATCTGGCTGTTTTTATTAAAATATAAGTTGTATATTATTGTGCTACATGTTTAAAGAAGCATGTTTAAATAACTTATACATCGTTATATTGGGACAACTTTGACATATTGTGGTGAACTGCGCCAGTATTTATATGTTGCCTTTTGACTTTAGTTGACCTTCAGATTGTATTATTAGCTCGGCTGTTTTCGGAGAAAACTCCTAGGTATTGTCATAGACTCTTCGTCGTCCGCCGTCCGACGTCCGCCGTCGTGCTAAAACCTTTACATAGGCTCTAAAATTAAAGTACTTCCACCAACAACTTTGAAACTTCACATGTACATGCACCTTGACGAGTTCTACACGCCACACCCATTTTTGGGTCACTAGGTCAAAGATCAAGGTCACTGTGACCTCTAATATAAAACTTTAACTTTGCCTCTAACATCATAGTGCGTCCACCTAAAACTTTGAAACTTCATATGTACATGCATCTTGATGAGTTTTACACGCCACTCCCATTTTTGGGTCACTAGGTAAAAAATCATGGTCACTGTGACCTCTAATATAAAACGTTAACTTTGCCTCTAACATCATAGTGCTTCCACCTACAACTTTGAAACTTCATATGTACATGCACCTTGATGAGTTCTACACGCCACATCCATTTTTTGTTCACTAGGTCAAAGGTCAAGGTCACTGTGACCTCTAATATAAAACTTTAACTTTGCCTCTAACATCACAGTACTTCCACCTACAACTTTGAAACGTCATATGTATATGCACCTTGATGAGTTCTACACGCCACACCCATTTTGGGTCACTAGGTCAAAGGTCAATGTCACTGTGATCTCTAAAAAAAACATTCTGACAAGCTTTCGCAGCCGAGCGTGGCACCCGTTATGCGGTTCTTTTGTTAATGTATTATTATATCAATATTAATTCAAAGTTAGCTAAATTTCTTCACATGCCATGGTTTATAACTGTAGCTTTTAGTAAGCAACTAGAAAACCCCAAAAGAAATGATATACAAATTTATACTTTAATTCATTGCGTGAAAATGAATTGGGGTAGGCATACTCAAAGTAAAAATTCTTGAGATAGGAACGGTAAAACTTCTTGAAATTCATTCAGTGTGTAGAAAATATGTCGTGTTAAATAAATATGTACAATATATGCATTTCATCACACTACAAGTGACATAAAACGTATTTAAAGTTTCTTGTCACTGAACCATTTTGTTGTCGTTTTTGCCATTTTATCCAGATAAGTGCATATATTATTGGACATCAAAGGCACAGTTCTCTTTCAATGACACTTTTTAAATTCTGTATCTACTAACAAAATCCAGTCGAGTTCGTTTATAAAGTTAATTGTCAAAATATATGCATGTCCCATTGCAAAAAAAAACTATATATTTTGGATATATGGTAAATCCATAGAAAACGCCCAACCGAGTCAAGGGGTAGGTGTATTCAACCAAGTATAAAAAGTAAACCGACTGGTAAAAAGTGTTAAAATGTTGCAATTAGTTGTGATATACAATTTACTATGTGGAAATAATAGCAAAGAGTGTTTCTGGGAAAGTACCCATTAAGCTCCCGCTACCTTAATATCTTAGTTAGAAAGAGATTGTTCAAGCGGTTCCGTAGTGTAGTGGTTACACGCTCGCTTCACATGTGAGAGTTGCAAGGTTCGAGCCCCAGTAGAATCAAATTATTTTATTTGTGTTCTATGTTAACTTTTTGTTTTGATGTAGACATTTTAGTTTAAATAAATATGCTGTTTTATTGTAACCATTTTTTGTTTTTATTATGCCCATGAAATATATTTGTGAGATGGTGGGGGTGGGGTTCGTAAACACATTAAAACCTTCTTTGTTCCACAATCCTAGCAACCACCTAGTTACTAATAAAGGCGCTATAGAGCGCGAAGCGCGACACGTATTATTAATTGTAATAATGAGTCTTGATAAAGGAAGCAGCCGTTTATCAATGAGGAGCACCATCACAGCACCCCAGTTTCATTACTATCAAGTCCTCCTATAGTTTTTTTTTTAAGAACCACATATAGAAGGTCGCAGGCCTGACCCGTATCTTGCCAGTGGTATGGACCCTTTGGTATGGACCTTTAACCCCGCTCACTATCCAGCGTTTAAACTTCCGGGTTTACATTTAAACCGACTATTAATAGCTTATTAATATCTTAGTTAGAATGTGTCGCAGGTCGGACCTCAAAGACCTCGTGAAGAGGCCGGTAGGACCTGTACATAAACTCAGATATATACAATACTATATAGTTAGAATGTGATTTTTCAAGCGGTTCCGCAGTGTAGTGGTTACACGCTCGATTCACATGTGAGAGGCCCAAGGTTCGAGCACCAGTAGAATCAAATTATTTTGTTAACTTTTTGTTTTGATGTAGACATTTTAGTTAAAATGAATATGCTGTTTTATTGTAACCATTTTTTGTTTTTATTATGACCATGAAATATATGTGTGAGAGGGTGGGGGTGGGGGTTCGTAAACACATTAAAACTTTTACAGTGTTTTCATATCAATGAGTACTCAACCCCTATCGTAAATGAGCAACGTAATAATAAGTTCAGAATCATCTCCCCTTTAAGTTGAGAAAAAAAAGAAATTACGCTTACAAGATGAAGCAGATGTTTTAAAACCTACACAGTTCTGTTCCATTAATGAAAACTGCACACGGAAAAGGAAACCAAAAAAAGGAAACCAATGTAAATAAAATGAACTATGAAATATTGGGGGTTACAACACAAAATCATAGATAATGGTTATTTGGGGGTTATAACACAACATCATAGATAATGGTTATTTGGGTGTTATAACACACACTTATAGATAATGGTTATACCAGTATCTTGTTCTATTTTGTTTAAAATAATCGATCAATATATTAATATTTACAGTAGAAACAAATCGTTCCATGTAACTTCATTGAGTGCCTTTTACACTGAAATTCCCGACGCCCTTTGATGCTTTGCATCAATACATATCTTGTTATATATTCATATACATTTTTGCCGGATGGCTCGATTTTGTGAGGGTCTCATTATCGGATGGCTCGATTTTGTGAGGGTCTCATTATCGGATGGCTCGATTTTGTGAGGGTCTCATTATCGGATGGCTCGATTTTGTGAGGGTCTCATTATCGGATGGCTCGATTTTGTGAGGGTCTCGTTATCGGATGGCTCGAACAGTGCACACCGTCGCGGTCACAATTTGTACACGTTTTTTATTCGTTTGGCTCGAACTCGCTTCGGTCGCAAACAGATGTTAATCGATTAAAATAACGCGATAATTGATGCCACGTAGTTATCTACGTCTCTGATATGAAAAATACATGTATCGTATTGCATCCGATTGATTTTAACTGTTGAAAATATGAAGTATTTATTTCGTTCTTATTAATTCAAAAGCAGAAAATAGAACGATGTAGTACGGAGTTTAGGCAGTATGAATACTCTAACTGGAGATGCAAGTCTATTGCAGATTCATTTAAGTAACCAAAAGTATATTAGAAATCGGTGGGCTCGAATTCTGGATGGCTCGAACTTTTGTTTTTGGTCCCAGGGTTTCGATTGCAATAATAAAACCCGACACAATTAGCTAAAAAGGTTTCTACAATTATGAAGCGAATGTGCCCATTACGTCATGATTAACACGTTAAAATTCAGAAAGCATATTCATTCCCGCAAAAAAGTCATGGCGATTGCACTTTATTATTCCTTTAATAGTAGGGACTGAGAGCTATGATAAACCGATACAACATGTTACTCCCCCATCGATTTGTAACTTAAATGGCTCGACACGAATAAAAAAAATGGCGCGACATTAATTTATTTTGAGCCTCAATCTTCAGATTACAAAGCGATAGGGCAATGACCAGTTTTCCCATCATATTTTTCTTCAACCTATGTAAATAAAATTGTAAACATACGCTGTATCGATTGTATTTGCGTCAATTTGTTCTTCTGCAATTATGTTCGCTTTAACACATCGTCCTTGGATTGCGAAATCCTTTCCTCTGGCTCAAAAGAATTTACCAATCAACTTGATTGACATCCTGTAAAAACACCAATTTACTTTAGGCTAGATTCGTTTCTTCCAAAAATCCAGATCGAATATATCCATCAAGCTCTGGTTGTTATTGTGATAAAGGATTATCTATTTTACTTTTTCACTCAGATTCTTTCTGAATCTTTTGCTTGTCAGAATCAGATTGTAACATTAGTTTTTATAAGTGTTAGGATTGTTGATAATGGTCGAAAATAATTAGTACACATAGTTAATTATAAAGCGTGTATTTATTAAAAAGATGTATTTATGATTAATGTCCACATGTCTGGTTGCTGAGATATGAGAAATGTTATAAATTTTTTGCTTGGATTCGAATTAAACTAGTCTTATTAAATATGCACATTATTGAACAGTTGCAATGTCATATTTCGTAAACCTAACCTTGATAATTAATCGAGTTTAAAACCTAATTGCCTCGGCGAAAGCAAAAGTAGCATAGCGAAACATCATTTCCGCTAAACTTGTGAATACAATAAACAAATGAGTAAAGGTTCAAGTTATTCCTAAGGCTTGACATTTAAAATCCTTATTTTTCTTCGGATTTTATATCAAACCACTATAGTTTTCCAATATAATTGGTGTATGTGTTTATAATAAAGGTATCAAGCTTTCATTTAAAAAATCGTTTGAAAATGGGTTTTATACCATGTGCATCTGTGCAGTTTGGACAGGAGCTACCCCGTACTCTTATGAGACGTGACGCATTGACTGACTTCATTGCAGTGTACATAGCTGCGATTGCAAAACCTGGCATGGAGTTACAATGACATCATATGACGTAAAAACAAATTTTCGAAAGGTACAATAAAGGATGAAAAAATCTTGACGTGTTAATAACTTGCAAATATAGGTACAATAGTGTAGTGTAGCTGCGATTGCAAAACCTGGCATGGAGTTACAATGACATCATACGATGTAAAACAAATTTCCGCATGGCGCGAAAGGTACAATAAAAGGATGAAAAATTCTAAACGTGTTAATAACTGGCAAATATATACATGTATTAAGATGTCTTTAGACGAGAAATATAGTTCATGGTTGATCATGAATAGTCCATATTTCTCATCATGGGTACACGAACTATTGTTTAATCATATCCACAAACAGAAATAAAACTATTTTAACCCAAAGGTGGATTCAATATTGATATATTAAATATCCAAATGTTTCCGTTAATAGGTCACTGAAGATAAGAAAGATATGTGCCGTGCTCTGTGGAAAGAGGGTTTAATGCATGTGCGTAAAGTGTCGTCCCAGATTAGCATGTACAGTCTGCAATGGCTAATTAGGGACGACACTCTCCACTTTTATGGTATTGTTTGTTTAAAGAAAGTCTCTTCTTAGTAAAAATCCGATTCAGGCATAAAATTTCGTCCCTGATTAGCCTGTGCGGATTGCACAGGCTAAGATGACAATTTATGCAAATGCATTAAAACTCCCTTTTTTAGAGCACGGATTAATTATTTTCACACTGTGATTTCATTCTACGTACTCATATCTGTAAACTAAAGTACTGTTTTTACATAAGTATGTGTTGTGGGTTTTTTGCATTGTTTGTATCACATTGTATTCTACTTGTAGGTTTTATATAGTTTATTTCACTATACTGCATGACAGTCTTCAAAATAACAGGTAGAAATAAAGATATATAAGATCGTTTGTTTGCAAACATTTCGCTGACATTACGTCAAAGCAATATGTGCGCGTGGCAGGTTTAGTGGCACAGAGTGCGTACACGCTAAAGTGAGTTTTCAAATTTTATTTCAAATATATATTTTTCAAATGCATGATGTATTTACATTATGTTAAAACGATCAACGATCATAATGTGTTAATGGCATATGTACATTATGCATGTAAAACAATATTTGCTAGAGATCGTGATACTTAACTGCAGTTCAAAGCGGGTTCAAACGCACCTTACAATACGTTTTCCCATGTGGTTCTGACAGGAACGACCATTGTGGTCCGCTTCTACCAAACATGTGTACTTTGAAACTACCTCAATATTGTGTAATCAAGTTGTCGAGAAACATTTAAGAGTTATTGAAATTTACACAAAATACAAAACAAACAGTGTTAATGTGTACAATCACATGTACAATCGCATGATGTTCCATCTGAACAAACACATTGAACTGCTTGATTTTGGTTGAAAATATTGTGTTGTTTTCTCCAAGGATAGTCAATTGACCAAAGACTTTTCTTCAATGTTTCATCAGCGGCATACAAACTGGTAACACTAAGATAAATCAATCTGTACAGACTGTACCTATACGTCATGCAAAGCCTCATTCTAAAAATAGAGTTAATAATAAAACCCATTTGCCGACATCGTTTCTTATTGACAATTTTTCAAGACAGCCAAACTATTACAACAACAAAATCAACGCATTTGAACTGTAAATTAAACGATATGAGTCGCGTTCTGAGAAAACTGGGCATAATGCTTGTGCGTAAAGTGTCGTCACAGATTAGCCTGTGCAGTCCACACAGGCTTATCAGGGACGACACTTTTCGCTTTTAAGGTATTTTTAGTTTCAAGGAAGTTCCTCCTTACCGAAAAGCATGTTTAGGCGGTAAGTGTCGTTTCTAATTAGCCTGTGCGGACTGCACAGGCTAATCTAGGATGACACTGTACGCACGTGCATTTAACCCAGCTTTCTCAGAACAAGGCTCATATGACGACTGCTCACGTAGCCCTGTTCTCAGAAAACCGGGCATCATGCATGCACGGAAAGTGTCGTCAAAGATTGAACAGTGCAGTCCGCACTTGCCAATTAGGGAACGGTGCAGTCCGCACATACCAATTAGGGAACGGTGCAGTCCGCACATACCAATTAGGGACTACACTTTCAGCCGTAAATGGATTTTTGTTTAAAAGAGAATTCCTTTACACAAAAAAATCCATAAAAGCAGGAAAGTGCGGACTACACAGGCTTACCGGGGATGACACTCTACGCACATACATGGAGCCGGTTTTTCAAGAACGCGACTTAATTCTGTATTTGTTGTACACGCGATATCCGAGAATTTGTAGTGTATAAATATCTGCAGTATATAAACTCCGGCTGTCTATAGAAAAATTCTCATTTCAAAATGTCGAATTGCATTTTTAGAAACTAAAACGTTTTAATATAAAAATAGCTTATATTCTTTTCTGTTGAATCGGATTTGACATTCTTTTTTATGTTTCTATGGCAATAACATTATCATTGAATGTCAACAAAATAGTATTACTCAATATAAGGTAAAAGCAACAGGTCGCATCTGGCTTTACATGGTACTGCGCGCAAATGTATCACTAGCTGAGTAATAGCATTGATTAAAGTCTGTGCTAAGTAATATTGACTGACCTGTTAAGTCGCATTAACTCCTTCCAAATATAGCAATTGGATAAATAACTTTTATTTGAACTGCTGACAAACCAAATATCGAGAGAATACACGAATGTCATTGTGTAAACATTCCCAATGAATAGCATTATTTTTCATTTCTTTAGGCGATTTGATAAATATTTATTGGCGGGTTCAATAATAACTTATGTTATTACCCTGGTCATTGACCTTGTAAATGGGTTAACCTATTTATGGAAATATTGACCCATATAATTTGATGACTTGGTAACAGTTGTCTAAGACTATGAAATGTTATATACATACTATAAAATGGCTAGAACTGTAAAGCGATTTATAGGACACGTTGCTTTCTCTACAAAATGACGGTACTTATAAGATATGTTTATGGTAAATTGATAAAACAGTTGTCAATAATATTTTAACTGCCAATGTGAGTCCAGCCCCAGCAATTTACATCACGTACCATTTTAGTCTTAGAAGCAGAAACTAAATATGGCGAATATGAAATGTACATCAGATACTAAATGTGGTAATGGTTTCGAAATTTCAATTACACATGTATGCATGTCACAATGAATGCCTCAGTAAGTTACAAAAAGGACGTAATAGGCAATCGCGAATATAATTAACCCATTTATGCATTGCGTCTAGAAAAAAGGCCTTGGAAAACAGCGGAGACCCAGATGAGACGCCGCATGATGCGGCGTCTCATCAGGGTCTTCGCTGTTTGCTTAAAGGAATTTCTGTTAGAAATGCTCTAAATATATAAATAAATATACTAAACATCCATAATTTTGGAAATAAATTGATCCAATTTAGAAGGATGGGAGAGTCCACAAGGCATAAATGGGTTAACTTCAAAGAAATATGTGACAAACGTGTGTATCTCGCATTTAAATATAAAACAGTGAAACATGTATAGAAAAAACACGTATTTGATAAAGATTTTTTCCAACGTCTAGCATATGTAACAAAACAATGAAAAAAATAAATCTGTGAATTTAACCACCTGTATAAATTTGAGTCATCGTTTGAAGATATTTACAAATGTTTGAAGCACCGTGCACCAAAAAAACGAACCCGGAAACTCCAGAGCAGCTTTACCGCGTGGATCAATATTTTCTTAAACCCGCGGAGAGCTGTTGTGAGAGAGAAGTTTATATTGCACATTACATTTACATTAATTGAGCATAATAGTACGGCAACTGTGTGGAACGCTTATTTCTGCACGTCTAATAAAGTCTTTTTTTCCGTTTTTAGCCTTCTGATCATCGCACTAGAATGTTGCAACGCACAAATGCCAGTCTCTTTTGTTTGCGCGACCGATTTTGTGTTCGCCTGTACATGTATTTTCTTCGTCGGCAACATGGAGAACGGAGACCATATGTCTGTATGTTCGCGTTTGTCGTTCTCGCCTTGAACAAGTGTCAAGATCATTCAAATAGCACACAAGTGTACATCACTTGCGTTCCTCAATTCATTGTCATATCTCATAAAGATTCTCGCATCCCTTCACTTTGTGCTTCTTCCCGCCGAACACTCCGCGAATCGCAGTTTTAAGGGCGCTTGTGAGCCCTTTCTGTTGGCCTTTTTTCTGCTCGGGACTCACGACCGTGGGACAGGGGCCGTATTGTTTTAGGCGGATCTGACTGAGAACCCCCGCCAGCAACTCGTCGATGTTATGATTAAGAGCGGCCGAGGTTTCGATGTATTTGCAGTTATACGAGTTGGCAAAGTTCTTTCCATCTGAAAGTGGAAAATTATTGTGTTTTTTACCATGGTTAAAATAATTAATAAAAACGAAATATGCATATTCGCGAAGAAATTTATATGATCGGATCATATGTCTGAATTGTTTTAAAAGGATATCGTTGAAATTAAGAATTATTACACAAGCCGGGCGTAAACTGCGTGTTTTGCGCTCACATCAGGTCTTAAGTACCCATATTATTAGCCGTTCAATTACCTATTGGCATTATCTTTTTTATGGTTATTTTGTTATAAAAATCTTATGTGTCAGGTTCATATACATGATATATGCTGAGAACAAAATAATGAAATAACGTACGTATACATGTATACTGCTAAACTTTAAACACGGATTATTCGATTCAGAAAGCCCCCCCACACACACACACACCCCAATTTTGTTTAAAGGAAATGTGTCTACGCACCATCCGAAGTCACCAGACGTTTTCTGACAAGGTCCACCTTGTTGGCAACAATCATCACAGTCTTGGAGCCGCCTGCTTCCTCCTTCAGACGTCGCAAAGTTGCGCACGCAGACCTGAAGGACGAACGGTCAGCGCACGAGTAAACGAGCATATACGCATCCGCTTGAAAGTCGCTGTTATCATTCAGCGTTGACTGCAATGGAAAAAAAGAAATTGTCATGTTAAAAATTTCGCCATAAGCAAAATGGAAACAATACGCACTGTGCTGGCATGGGCAACTATAAACGCCGATGTTCCCCTGGATACAGCCATTATTTAATATTTGGATAACCCTATGTTTTCATGCGGTTTTGTTTCTGTCCGTAATGACTATATTTCCAAATCGCCGCTAGGCATTTTCTCAAGACACACTCGTCTACGTGCCTCATTTGGTCTCCTCATGGTCTAATCCACGTCTATATCGACGCTTTTCATCACATTTCCAGTGCTCCGTTGTAATGACCTTATGTGCGATAATTCGGCTTCAAAACATCGAATTATTGACGTCAATTTTTGAGGCAAATTAGTTCGCGCTGTTATTGAATCAGTGCGCAAACAAATCCGAAATCTTATGCCCACTCATTCGGTGGAAACTTGACCTATTACGAACGGATGATGTTTTCCAAATAAGTTGAACAGCTGTTGCTATATTATTAACACGTGCTTTTGCTAAAGGTTGAAGAATTTATGCGCACTCCTTTTGGAAGTAAGACTACCAGGTAGTTTAAATAATGTGTCTGAGAACAGAAATTCAAAACAAGTTTAAATATCCTTTTTAAGCTTACATGTTCAAGGCCTGTTCTCTTTATAAGATAAATGTTGTTTGTTTATAGCGAGTGAAGTTTAACCCATTTATGCCTAGCGTCTAGAAAAAAAGGCCTTGGCAACAGCGTAGACCCAGATGAGACGCCGCATGATGCGGCGTTTCATTAGGATCTGCGCTGTTTGCTTAAAGGAATTTCTGTTAGAAATACTCTAAATATAGAAATAAATATACATGACATCCCTATTTTTTTTAATAATTTGATCCGATTTAGAAGGATGGGAGAGTCCACTAGGCATAAATGGGTTAAATTGAGGAAATCTATCTTTGGAATATATTCTAATGAAGATTAATTGTCTTGTTTACAAACGTAGACTCTACAGGACTCGATGTAATACTGGCATTTAATTACTTTCTCGTGATCATAAACTATGCTTGGGTGTACTTAAACGATGTTTAAATATGACGTCTTTGTCGAGAGAAATAGCAATCTTCAACGTCTTCAAATATGCAACACTATCTATAAATACCAAAAGAATGTAGAACATGAGATGGAACCACATTTTAAGACACTATCGTATTAAATTATTTAAGTATACGTCCAATCCTAGCTTTATTTAATCTGATTTTCATGTAATTTACAAAAATAACTGATAGTGTACAAAAAGGTTTCAGTCAAGGCTTTTGTTTGCTCAAGATCTTGGCCCTACACGTTTTTTTGCCAGTATCAACATCAGAAATAATAATAACGGAAATTGGGATACATTGATAACAAAACTTTATTAAAATTTCTCTTTGAGTGTGTGTGTGGGGGGGGGTGAGGATGGATGACAAAATAATATGATATATGGATATTCAGGTGTGTGTTTTCGAGCTTTATTCAAATCGCCAAGGGATTATATTTTTGGGTTCAAACATTTATTTTAATAAATTTGGAATTCATAATACATGTATATTTAAGTAAAACTGATGATCCTTTTGGATTATCTTTTTGAATAGCAAATTGTGTTAACAATGTGTCTAAAATCTTTTTTTTTTTAGAATGCGCCTTTATACGTCACTAACTTAAATATAGCTGATCAAACTGATATGTGTCTGTTAACCCCGAAATATACGGAGTACACATGTAAAAGTTCGTTATTATAACAACGAAATCAATCCTAGCAAATAAAATTACATTCAATAGTCATGAATTCAATCTAAAAGATACCCATCTTATTTAACTCAATTATTAGCAGTAATGTATTATAGGGAATGCACATGGCTTTAGACGTATATTTGTAAATCAAACTTTTTGGGGGAAGATGTGTTTTGATTGACACCGAATTAGTGTTTACCATGGATTAGCATGACGATTTCACCTGTTGACTCGTTCGTTTGGCGTGTTCCTAATGGTTGCGTGTAGCCAAGATCTTGGCGGTGATTAACCGAACGTGGGCTTGAATATGTCAAGTTGTATTACTGACGAAAATTAAAAGTCAAAACGCAAGTGCACCACTTTTAGTAAACGGGATATGGCGAAACCTTACTGGAAGGTTATTTGCTGTTTACATGTCCATCAACTTTGCTAATTGTTAATTATTTTATGTGTTTAAAAACTGATGCATTAATTTATGTTTCGTTTTGCGGGAAAACGTTGATGCAAGTTGAGAGAATATATTTTCTAGCGATAAACCCTCTGGTTTTTATTTCTATAAACCTAACATTCGCATTTATTAAAGCGGGTATATACGATTTTGTCAAATATTTATGAATTTATATAAACTGTGTAAAAAACTTATTATATATATATTTCAATATAAATTAAAATAAAAGTTAAGAAGAACATGTGTCGAAAAATGGGAAATAGGCCAGATATTTAATTCTGAAATTGAAAACGGCTGTACAGCCGAATTCGCCAGCATGTATACCATACATGTACGATGTGCATCTAAACTTAGTTTAACGGTTTATTTGAATTCCTGCAACGATATCTAATCATACGACACACGAACACTATCTCCGATCCTAATACAAAGACGAATGCTTCGTTTATTGTAGGAAAATATGTACGTCATTATCGGCTCGGGGCGCTAATTTGTCTTTGCTGCATTTAATGAAATTCGGCTTTAATGTATACTTTTTCTTGCCTATTTTGTGTTATTGTTACATATTTTATCAATATATTACAATTAAACACATATAAAAAATCGTATATACCCGCTTTAAAGTACAATGATACAAGGTGTGACTAAACATTAAAAGCAGGTGGTATTGTGTTATCTTGATATGTAGCAATATGCCAATACATGATTCTTGTGTTTTTGTTCATCAGACATTGATTACAAAAATTCGTGTTTTACATTAACTAAAAGGTTTTTAATTCATGTATAACAATGGCCAATACATTTCAACACACAATTTATACCGTCTTTTACATATAAAATGCTATGACATTTACAATCCTACGATTTGAGAGAAACGTTTTATGAGCATTTGATGTCGTCTTAGATGTTGAAAGAGTTCTTGGAATAACAAGGCACGACAATCCGTCACCATGACGATCAGATGTACGGGATTACATTATATCACGTGGCTAGGAAACGAACTTAGAATTAATTAATGGTGTTCAAACAACGATAGAAAGGTCAGGGGTGGAATCCTAAAAAATCCTTTCAAAAGCGACCGTTTTAGAAAATATAAATGTATATATGTAATTTTAGTGGGAGAACATTTCTGTTTTATGGTGTATAAGTATTAAACAAGAAATATCTTTAAAAAGACATACGGCGTTGATTGTGGTCGGTGTTTATGAACGATAAAAAAGTTATATCTATGAGATCAAAACTAGCGAATGCCTTTTTGTGCGCAGTTCTTAGCTGCAACACAAGCAATCATTTACGGGGTGTTGCGCCAGATTTCGCGGCTTATTTCGCTTTATTAGATATTGTTACTCAGATATCTATATTTACAGAATAGAAAAACACAAGAAACATGAAAATAAATGAAAGCATATAGGTCAGCTGGCAACAATCCAATCTTATTTGATTCCATTATTAATAGTATCGTGAATCATCGTGCTCATGCTTTAAAAATAAGTATAGATTAATAAATATTTCTAATTAAATTAATAAAAATTGGTCATTATCATGCAATTGTTGAAAACACATAAAGAAATCTATGATTGACATACCGCAATAATATCGCCGAATATTTAGTATCTTTCTTATCAAAATAAACTTCAAGTGCACATAGTTTACGCGATATCGTTTATATAACGATTTCTGTAATTGACCGCAAATCTTGATACCTTACGGGTTCGACTGAAATACATAAAAGTGAGGTAACAATTCCACTGCTGGAACGGCGGCTTATTTAGATCTTTAAACATTTACGTGTTTAACGGTCAATTTCGAAGAGTTTTAGGCTGACCGATGGACAATTTGCATTCAAATTGATTGGTCGCTTACAATGGTCTGGCTAAGGTGAAAAGCTGGCGTATACAGTTACGCCGAAAAAAGTATACATGTAGTGTATTAGTATATAAAATGATTGACATATATCCTAAACTTTAACATAGCTGTCGACATGACAAAAACAATAATGTACAAATATCAATATAAATTCATCATTACAATATTGAAAACATTTAAAATAGTTACCACATTGTTTTCTTCAAATAGTTCGAGCACCGATTCTTCTTGATTCAATATCACGGAGACGCTTGTTTTGTTCTCTTCCGAATCTGTGGAGTGAAATGCTTGCATTAAGAAAATATTCAAATTCCTGTGAACACTTAACCGACACAATAAACGTCTACAATTTATCCTCACATGGTACGCATATATAGATAGCATAAGCGTCCATAAAATTTTACCATAAAATAGTATTTCATGCATTTTACATCTTGTACCAAGATATTTGAGACTTAAGTTCAATGGTTAAAAATAAACATTATAACTAAGTGTTTGTAAAAAAAAAGTCATAGTAATTCACGGATTAGACTATCATAAAGCGTGCTTACTGAAGTGTAATATTTGCATCATGTAGAGTTTATCAGAAATGATTCTGCAAAATAAATCAAGGCTGTTATTTGCGTGTCTTTGCAACGTTTGTTGTATTTCGTCAGTTTCTTTTATTACAAATCTTATTTGATAGATAGTCGGCTAGGCAAAACATTGCCTTAACCTGATATGGCTAAATGCCATTTTGAAATTAAAAATAATAGTGATGTTTAGTGTAAATTTGAAACATGTTCTCATAGAAACTGCGTTAACTTATACATTTGATCCACCGTTTCTTCCATTACATACACGGAAACGATCGAATTTCTAAAGATGTTACGGCTTTGTTATGGCCAATTCTAACGGCCTCAATTTTATAACTTCTGTATACTGTTAGCAGCTGCAGACATCGCACTCTTATCATATTTTGTGTTTTAAACACGTGTTTCTTTTTAAACGTTTCAACGCCATATGAAAAAGTGATTACACACATGAAACAAGTTAGTTTTTAACAATTGAATCTTTTTCCAAATTAACTTAGATTATCATAATGTTTATATTTGGTCCTTTATTGTTGAATTCAAATGATAAAATATCAAATATCCAAATATCAATAGCAATAATGATTTTCAAAATGTGCAATAAAATATTTAACCTTACTGACAGCATAAATTTTACACACAAAAAAACAACAACAAATAAGTGGTGAAACAAAATTATGACTTATAAATGTTACGTGTACTTTAAAAAAAGATGTCAAACATGTCCCTGCAATTAACATTTTCGTGTTCGTGATGTAGACACTTTTTAGTTATTGGTAATTATAGGTATTAATTCATCGAACATGTGTCACATTCACGTAGATAAGCTACATCTGGCCAATAATCGAACGCAAAAAAAAAGAATTTAGCGGAAGATGTTACTTCTACGGCGTAGGAACTGGACGTTTCTCATTATTATATAAGGTATATTGTGCACTCAATCGGAACATAAACATATTGACGATCGTATAAGTGAATATCATTTGTCGCATTCAGATATATGAAGAATATATTTATGTTTCAAGTTTATTAAATGTAACTTAGTTTTACGTGACATTCGGAGAAATTAATAAATATTTATTTATCCTTGTATGTAAGTCCGTATTCATCATTTGCATTTATATATGTTAATTTCATACCATTGATTCTTGCCTTAGCGAGACATTTATAAAGCTACAAATTATGAAATAGTCAATCCGCGTACCTGTATGAACGTCCGAGGCGCCCAGGAACTCTGAGGTTGTGAATTGGCTGATGATGGCGCTCTTGCCGACGCCAGTGGACCCCAGCACGAGCACCTGGTACTGCGATGGGCACTCGTCGAGAACCGAATCCTGGGAACTTTCAAGTCCGGGTTTGACTCCCATTTTCCGGTTTTCCATGGACGCGAAGCAGCTGGTACGCCGGACGGGAGTGCAGTATGCGGCTGCAAAGGAGCTGTTCCGACGGCGGGCCTGTTCCGCGTATACGCTGTCTCGGCGCCCGTAGTTTCCGCATACGCTCTGAATTGACATCGTGCTCATACGACGGTAGCCCGTCGTAGAAACCGCGCTGTCCCTACGGCCGTCTATGCACAGATCACCTTGGTTCACAAGTCCTTTCATAGTGGTACTGAACTGCCTAATCCGACTGGTGTCCAGCTCTTCCGGGATACTCTCCGGCAGCTGCCTCGGTTCGGAGTTCGCTTTGGCTTCGATGTATACTGGATTTAATGCTTGATTTGGAACAGTTATGGCGATGGACGGCAGACTTTTACTTCGGTTTCTTTGAGCTCTTTTACCGTTCTTTTTCCGGATGGACCTCGAGAAAGACATTCCCCTTCTTTCCGGTACTGTTTTCGGGCGAACAGATTTGTCCTTTGTGGCGTATTTTTCCGAAACTCTACACAATTCCGCTAGTTCCATTGTTGTAAATATTTTTTTTTAAATATCAACTAATGCTTACACATCAAAACACTCCCAATCTCAACGCTCTTGCTCTGACGTTGTCAACTATGAAGCATTATTTAGAACATGACACTGATTCAATCTCAGCTTCGCGCGCGCTTATATAGCGCGTCATCGATTGCAGACGACAGCAGAGATTTTCTATATTTGGATCGCACTATAAAATCTCCAATATTTCACAACTTCCTATAGCAATAGGCCCTCAGATAGGCAATAAGCAACAGGGGACTAGGTTAAACACACGCAAACAATAATTTCATGTCCCTCTTCAGCCTGACAAACACTCTTTGGGGAGGTCTATCTAAGCCTTATATAGAATGCAAACTAATTCAAACCGCAGGACACCTTTGGTGGCTTTGGGTACGATATATATCGTCGTGTTTACTTTATATAATTAATAAGAACATAACTCGTACGACAGATGGCACTGAGTATACACTTAATACCAACGTGGGTGAAGATCATTAATAACGGTGGAAATACCAGCAGCACCCCAGGCAGTCGAAGGTGATTCGAAATTTTACGAGCATCCGGTTCCGGAAATGTGGTTCGCAACAGCAGTTATTAGTAAATGGCGCGCGGCGGGGATAAGTGATCATAAATGGCTTACAGACGGGTGAAAAATTTATTATTCGTCAAATCTGTTCACATTTACCAAGAGAATGGGGGTGGGGTAATACAGAGGACGACTTGGGTTATTTATAACTCATTAAAAAATTTCGCATTATAGTTTCAACTGTTAAGGAATTTTATATTTCATTAATTATACGCCCATTTTGGGTTTATGGTGTTCGATATGTCATCGTTTTTTATCCCCCGCCATAGGCGGAGGGATATTGTTTTGGCGTTGTCCGTCCTTCCGACCGTCCGTCCGGAGCCATATCTTGGAAATGCTTTGGCGGATTTCATTGAAACTTGGTATGAGTAAATGTATGGATAACAGGATGATGCACGCAAAATGGCATTGTACACCATCCGTTAATAACGGAGTTACGGCCCTTTTTATCTTTAAAAAAATGATTTTTTGTGTGTCCGGAGCCATATCTTGGAAGTGCTTTGGCAGATTTCATTGAAACTTGTTATGAGTTATTCAGTATATATATATATATATATATATATATATATATATATATATATATATATATATATATATATATATATATATATATATTATAAGAAGATGATGCACGCCAAATGGCATTGTACACTATCTGTTAATAACGGAGTTATGGCCCTTTGTACCTTTAAAAAAATCTTTTTTTAGTGTCAAATATAACACTTTTGTGTCCGGAAGCATATTGGCGGGGGATATCAATTCAACGAATTTGCTTGTTTTGTTTTTAGATCGCAGTCGTCAGAATAAAAAAATAACTTATTATCTGGGTCGTCATCAAAACGCTGAAACTGCATCTTTTAATTGCGATAATTGAATACTAAGAGCTATAATTTTATGATGTACCATCACGAGACTTGCAATGAACACTTTCGCATTCTAAATTAATAAATGACCTCACTGAAATAAAGTATTTACCTTCTAATGTTTTTCTTAGCAACGGTTTGATTGTGTTTGTATTTGTTGCTTTCACGTAACGAAAGTCTATTGAATTTCGATGTTTATGACTTATTGTAAGCGCTATGTATAAATTTGAGTCGTGTTCTGAGAAAACTGTGCATAAATCATGTGCGTAAATTGTCGTCTTAGATTAGCCTGTGCAGTCCGCACAGGCTTATCAGGGACGACACTTTCCGCTTTTATGACATTTGTCGTTAAAATGAAGTCTCTTTATAGCAAAAATCCAATTTAGGCGGAAAGTGTTTTCCCTGATTAGCATATGCGGACTGCACAGGCTAATCTGGGACGACACTTAACGCACATGCACCATGCCCAGTTTTCTCAGAACACGACTCATATAATGACTATTCCTAATGTTAAACGTTTTATAAAGCACCACGGCATGCTCATGTTTCCTGTCAGCGTTTCAAGAATGTCGCATAAGCGGCTTATAAACATTAACTTGTTCAGTGAGTCAGTGACATCATTCTGCTAGAATAAAGTCATGATGGACTTTTCGTTGCCATTTTAGTCATTAACCCATTTATGCCTTCTAGATTGGATTAGGGATGTCTAGTATATTTATTTCTATATTTAGAATATTTCTTACAGAAATTCCTTTAAGCAAACAGCGCAGATCCTGATGAGATGCCGCATCATGGGTCTACGCTGTTTGCGAAAGCCTTTTTTCTAGAATTGGTTAAGTCTGCTTGTTTCAGAAGATGACAAAAATTGCCGTAATATATTCGCATTTATTTTTTAGACTTCTAAATTTAAAAAAAAATATCAATTCATGTGTAATAATTGATGCCTGTTAATTTGTTGCTGTTTTCAGCCCCTCGTAAATTGCGATTTCAAGTGAGACTCATATTTTATAAAGTTTAGTTTCGACCTCCGAGTTTAATCATACAAGTATATTCACAAGATAGTCATATATGTTAAACACTAAATTTTGTTTAATCAATACAGATACCGATAATTGCATTGCTATAAATGCATATGGTGTTTTGCAATTATGGTGTTTGAGAACATGTATAGATCGAGTTCACACGGTGTATGAAAGAAAGAATAGCTAGCGACACATGAAAGTAAACAGCTCTGCGACATTATCAGTTCGACGTGTTGCCATGGCAATCTTTCAAACCTCAAGGGTTTCATTAGCAAATTCGAGGACCACAAAAATCAGAACAAATTGGCTCTTTTGAGATACAAATTTACTGTTGACATGAAATGTTAACTTAATCAACACCAGTTTCACATTCGACAGTTATATTTAAACTTGTTTTTTTCGTTTTATCATGACTGATGAATGTTCATTCTCTACCTTACACCATTATCGGTTATGGGTTTTTTCGTCAATCAACACGAGCTTAAATCAAGCGTGACTTCGTTTACCAGCGCGAGAATCCAAAGTGCAAAACAAACTAGAAGCTTTAATGATAAAATGTGCGCAATGGACACATAAATAAACGATGTGACAGTTTCGATAGAAAAGCTAATCCACCAAATGGCTTTTCTGTCTTACTTTATCTAGCTTTTCCGAACAGATGTGCTAATGCCACTGTCTTACGTAATCGATGTGATAAACATAGACGTCAAAAACTGGCAGAAATATAGTGAAAGACGGAGGGAGCCTTAGGTGTGTAATTGAATTTATTGCTAGAGAAGTGGCAATCTTGAACCAGTTTTATTCATCATCGTTCAACATATCAAGTGTATAAGGCAACTTGTGCACAGATATATTATATGTCTTAATATCTTGAGTTCATGTATGATATGCCTTGTAACATGTACAAAACAGTTGTTTGTTACATACCAATTTTATTGGCAATTTGAACTTAGGTGTTCGATGTATGTAAAACAAAATCTAAAAAACTTAAATCGCTCAAGATTGGTACAATTTTTATTAGTATAATACCTTTTTTAGAGTATTATAAACGAAAGAAATCAATGACGATACTATGAAATGAACAAATATTAAACAATTTTTAACTTTGTTTTTCCAGGATAAAAGCTCAAATTGCATATATATATATATATATATATATATATATATATATATATAATACATATGTTTATTGAAAAAAAGTTGTATGCAAAGGATAAAGCTTTTAAAAATATTTCCGCCATTAAATGATTTAATTATGCCCCCCTTCGAAGAAGAGGGGGTATATTGCTTTGCTCATTTCGGTCTGTCAGTCTGTCGGTCCGTCGGTCTGTCGGTCGGTCTGTCTGTCGGTCCGTCCACCAGGTGGTTGTCAGACGATAACTCAAGAACGCTTGGGCCTAGGATCATAAAACTTCATAGGTACATTGATCATGACTCGCAGATGACCCCTATTGATTTTGTGGTCACTAGGTCAAAGGTCAAGGTCACGGTGACCCGAAATAGTAAAATGGTTTTCGAATGATAACTCAAGAACACATACGCCTAGGATCATGAAACTTCATAGGTAGATTGATCATGACTTGCAGATGACCCCTATTGATTTTCAGGTCACTAGGTCAAAGGTCAAGGTCACGATGACCCGAAATAGTAAAATGGTTTCCGGATGATAACTCAAGAACAATTAGGCCTAGGATCATGAAACTTCGTTGGTACATTGATCATTACTCGTAGATGACCCCTATTGATTTTGAGGTCACTAGGTCAAAGGTGAAGGTCACGGTGACCCGAAATAGTAAAATGGTTTTCGGATGATATCTCAAGAACGCATATGCCTAGGATCATGAAACTTCATCGGTAGATTGATCATGACTTGCAGATGACCCCTAATGATTTTGAGGTCACCAGGTCAAAGGTCAAGGTCACGATGACCCGAAATAGTAATATGATTTTCGGATAATAACTCAAGAACGCTTTTGCCTAGGATCATGACACTTCATAGGTACATTGATTGTGACCCGCAGATGACCCCTATTGATTTTCAGGTCACTAGGTGAAAGGTCAAGGTCACAGTATCAAAAACCATATTCACACAATGGCTGTCACTACAACGGAGGGCCCATATGGGGGGCATGCATGTTTTACAAACAGCCCTTGTTGAAGAAAGGTAACTATATGTCCGGCTTATAACTTCTCTTGCGCTTGTTATCTTCCCTAGTTTGCGAAGCTGTCATATCGAGTCAAAGAGAAATTTAAGTAACGAAAATATGCGCAATATTTAAGTATTTAATAGCTAAATTGTTTTACATTTAATCACATCAAAGTATAGGGGAATATTCGATTAGCTGTAAAGGACTGTCCGTCAGTCTGTCCTTTAGCGAGAAATGTTCATACGAAGTACGCATATACTTTTAAACATTCATTTAAATGAAGCTTTGTTCCATACCAAAGGAGTTGCGAGTATTATTTTACCTTCTATTCTTCATTACAAAGTGCTAAAGAAGTGTACGTTCTGTTCAACTTAAAAAATAATGTGGTATTCGTCACTATTAACCCATTTATGCCCAGCTGACTCTCCCATCCTTCTATATTGGATCAAGTTATTTCCAAAATTAGGGGTGGCTAGTATATTTATTTCTATATTTAGAATTTTACTTACTGAAATTCCTTTAAGCAAACAGCGCAGACCCAGATGAGACGCCGCATCATGCGGCGTCTCATCTGGGTCTACGCTGTTTGCAATGTCCTTTTTTTCAGGACGCTAGGCATGAATGGGTAAATTCGAGAGGCGGCATCAGGGTATTCATCACTACAAAAACGAGATGCAGCTTCAGGGGTATTCGTCAATATTAATACGAAATGCGGTGTCGATGGTATTCTTCACTACAAATACGAAATGCAGTATAAGGGGTGTTCGTCATTACAAATACAAAATGCGATGTCATATGTATTCGTCACTATTTATACGAAATGCAGTGGTAGGGGTATCGTCCCTACAAATACGATATGCGGTGTCAGAGGTATCCGTCAATACTACCACATGATGCGGTGTCAGAGGTATTCGTCAATACTACCGCAAGATGCGGTGTCAGATGTATTTGTCAATACTTTTATCACAAGATGCGGTGTCAAAGGTATTCGTCCCTACAAATACGAGATGCGGTGTCAGGGCTATTCGTCAATACTACCGCAAGATGCGGTGTCAGAGGTATTCGTCTCTTCAAATACGAGATGCGGTGTCAGAGGTACTCGTCAATACCATCACAAGCTGCGGTGTCAGAGGTATACGTCAATACTACCACAAGCTACGGTGTCAGAGGTATTCGTCAATACTACCACATGATGCGGTGTCAGAGGTTTTCTTCAATACTACCGCAAGATGTGATGTCAGAGTTATTCGTCAATACTACCGCAAGAAGCGGTGTCAGAGGTATTCGTTAATACTACCACATGATGCGGTGTCAGAGGTATTCGTCAATACTACCACACGATGCGGTGTCAGAAGTATTCGTAAATACTACCGAAAGATGCGATGTCAGAGGTGAATACTGCCACAAGATGCGGTGTCAGAGGTATTCGTCAATACTACCGCAAGATGCGGTGTCAGAGCTCTTCGTCAATACTCCCGCAAGATGCGGTGTCAGAGGTATTCGTCAATACTACCACATAATGCGGTGTCAGAGGTATTCGTCAATACTACCGCAAGATGCGGTGTCAGAGGTACTAGTATTCGTCAATATTACCACATGATGCGGTGTCAGAGGTATTCGTAAATACAACCGCAAGATGCGGTGGCAGAGGTATTCGTCAATACTACATCATGATGCGGTGTCAGGGGTATTCGTCCATTCTGCTACATGACGCTGTGTTAGGGCTATTCGTCAATACTGCCACAAGATGCGGTGTCAGGGCTATTCGTCAAAACTACCACATGATGCGGTGTCTGAGCTATTCGTCAATACTACCGCAAGATGCAGTTTCAGAGGTATTCGTCAATACTACCACATGATGCGTTGTCAGAACTATTCGTCAATACTACCACAAGATGCGGTGTCAAAGCTATTCGTCAATACTACCGCAAGATGCGGTGTCAGAGGTATTCGTCAATTCTGTCACAAGATGCGGTATCAGAGGTATTCGTCAATACTACAACAAGATGCGTTGTCAGGGCTATACGTCAATACTACCGCAAGATGCGGTGTCCGAGCTATTCGTCAATACTACCACAACAGGCGATGTCAGGGCTATTCGTCAATACTGCCACAAGATGCGATGTAAGAGCTATTCGTCAATACTGCCACATGATGCGGTGGAAGGGCTATTCGTCAATACTGCCACAAGATGCGGTGTCAGAGGTATTCGTCAATACTACCACAAGATGCGGTGTCAGGGGTATTCGTCAATACTGCAACAATATGCGGTTTCAGAGGTATTCGTCAATACTACCACAAGATGCGGTGTCAGAGGTATTCGTCAATACTACCACAAGATGCGGTGTCAGGGCTATTCGTCAATACTGCCACAAGATGCGTTGTCAGGGCTATTCGTCAAAACTACCACATGATGCGGTGTCAGGGCTTTTCGTCAATACTGCCACAAGATGCGGTGTCAGAGGTATTCGTCAATACTACCGTAAGATGCGGTGTCAGGGGTAGTCGTTAATACTGCCACAAGATGCGGTGTCAGAGCTCGTAGTCAATACTACTTCATGATGCGGTGTCAGAGGTATTCGTCAATACTGCCACATGATGCCGTGTCAGGGCTATTCGTCAATACTGCCACAAGATGCGGTATCAGAGCTATACGTTAATACTGCCACATGATGCGGTGTCAGGGCTATTCGTCAATACTACCGTAAGATGCGGTGTCAGAGGTATTGGTCAATACTACCACAAGATGCGGTGTCGAACTATTCGTCAATACTGCCACACGATGCGGTGTCAGAGGTAGTCGTCAATACTCCCACAAAATGCGGTGTCAGAGGTATTCGTCAATACTGCCACATGATGCGGTGTCAGAGCTATTCGTCAATACTGCCACATGATGCGGTGTCAGAGGTATTCGTCAATACTACTACAAAATGCGGTGTCAGAGGTATTCGTCAATATTGCCACATGATGCGGTGTCAGAGGTATTCGTCAATACTACCGCAAGATGCGGTGTCAGAGGAATTCGTTAAAACTACCACAAGATGCGGTGTCAGAGGAATTCGTCAATACAACCACAAGATGCGGTGTCAGAGCTATTCGTCAATACTGCCACATGATGCGGTGTCAGGGCTTTTCGTTGAAACTGTCGCAAGATGCGGTGTCAGAGGTATTCGTCAATACTGCCACATGATGCGTGGTCAGGGCTATTCGTCAATACTGCCACAAGATGCGGTGTCAGAGCTATACGTCAATACTGCCACATGATGCGGTGTTAGGGCTATTCGTCAATACTACCGTAAGATGCGATGTCAGAGGTATTCGTCAATACTACCACAAGATGTGGTGTCGAACTATTCGTCAATACTGCCACAAGATGCGGTGTCAGAGGTAGTCGTCAATACTCCCACAAAATGCGGTGTCAGAGGTATTCGTCAATACTGCCACATGATGCGGTGTTAGAGCTATTCGTCAATACTGCCACATGATGCGGTGTCAGAGGTATTCGTCAATACTACCACAAAATGCGGTGTCAGAGGTATTCGTCAATATTGCCACATGATGCGGTGTCAGAGGTATTCGTCAATACTACCGCAAGATGCGGTGTCAGAGGAATTCGTTAAAACTACCACAAGATGCGGTGTCAGAGGAATTCGTCAATACTACCACAAGATGCGGTGTCAGAGCTATTCGTCAATACTGCCACATGATGCGGTGTCAGGGCTTTTCGTTAAAACTGTCGCAAGATGCGGTGTCAGAGGTATTCGTCAATACTGCCACATGATGCGTGGTCAGGGCTATTCGTCAATACTGCCGCAAGATGCGGTGTCAGAGCTATTCGTCAATACTGCCACATGATGCGGTGTCAGGGCTATTCGTCAATACTGCCACATGAGGCGGTGTCAGGGCTATTCGTTAATACTGCCGCACGATGCGGTGTCAGAGGTATTTGTCAATACTACCACAAGATGCGGTGTCAGAGCTTTTCGTCAATACTGCCACATGATGCGGTGTCAGAGCTATTCGTCAATACTGCCACATGATGCGGTGTCAGACCTATTCGTCAATACTGCCGCAAGATGCGGTGTCAGGGCTATTCGTCAATAATTCCACAAGATGCGGTGTCAGAGCTATTCGTCAATATAACTACATGATGCGGTGTCAGGGCTCTTTGGCAATACTGCTACAAGATGCTGTGTCAGAGGTATTCGTCAATACTACCACAAGATGCGGTGTCAGAGCTATTTTTCAATACTACCGCAAGATGCGGTGTCAGAGGTATTCGTGAATACAACTACAAGATGCGGTGTCAGATCTATTAGTCAATACTACCGCAAGATGCGTTGTTAGAGGTATTTGTCAATACTACCACATGATGCGGTGTCAGAGCTATTCGTCAATACTACCACATGATGCGGTGTCAGAGGTATTCGTCAATACTACCGCAAAATGCGGTGTCAGAGCTATTCGTCAATACTACCACGAGATGTGGTGTTAGAGATATTCGTCAATATTACCACAAGATGCGGTGTCAGGGCTATTCGTCAATACTACCGCAAGATGCGGTGTCAGAGGTATTCGTCAATACTGCCACAAGCTGCGGTGTCAGGGCTATACGTCAATACTACCGCAAGATGCGGTGTCAGAGGTTTTCGTCAATACAACCACATGATGCGGTGTCAGAGCTATTCGTCAATACTTTCACATGATGCGGTATCAGGGCTTTTCGTCAATACTCACACAAGATGCGGTGTCAGGGGTATTCGTCCCAATTCATATGAGATGATATGTCAGGGAATTCGTTACTATTAATACGAGATGCGTTGGTTAATGTCGAAGTCGGCTGAAGATCTATATCGAAGTCGGCTGAAGATCTAAATCGAAGCAGTCTATAAACCGCACCTTTTTGTAAAAACTGTCAATGCTTAAGCTTTTAAAAGCATTCCTTTTATAAACAATACCTTTAGTGTGTAAATAAAACCGAGTGTCGGCCGGTAACTAAAAGATTCCATTGTAAAATATGACATAAGTATGAAATCTGTAATGTATAAGTGACAGTGTGACCTTGACCTATGAGTTCAGGAGAGTTGCAGTCTGAATATCTTACCCCGCTGGACATTTTGTGCTAGTCTGAATTACCTGCCCCTTTGAATACAATAGAAGCTGGGAACCAGAGTAATCTTGTGCTTGAAATGCAGTCTATACATGGTAAAGATGTTGATGCGCTATTGTTAAACTGCCTGATGCATACCAGGTTTGTTGTCCTGACCATTGTCATGATACACACACTAGTATTTGACATTGGACCTTTAACCATTTATGCCTAGCGTCAAGAAAAAAAGGTATTGGCAAACAGCGTAGACCCAGATGAGACGCCGCATGATGCGGCGTCTCATCAGGGTCTTCGCCGTTTGCTTAAAGGACCCTCTGTAAGAAATATTATAAATATAGAAATAAATATATACTAGACTTCCCTTATTTAGGAAATAAAGTGATCCAATAAAGAAGGATGGGAGAGCCCACTAGGCATAAATGGGTAAAGAGAGATCTCATACGGGTCGCACTCCAACTCCTCATGCAAAACATTTGTTGTATGTACAATTCCATTGTGTATAATGCAGTTACAGCCTGGACAAGCGGTCCAATGCCTTATATGCCTGACATTTATCCACTGTGACTTTGCCTTTGAACAACATAAATGGTATTACAAATCTGTCTCCAAATGGCGAACAGATATGTCAGGCTATTTAAAATTGCAAACTGAGTGTATTACAGTGTTGACAAACCGTTATTGTATAAGTTTTCAAATTTACATAGGAGCACGGGATTACATCGCCACACATCGTCTCCACATTGCTGAAATAAATGAGCCGTGCTCTGCGATAAAGGGGTTAAATGCATGTGCGTAAAGTGTCGTACCATATATATATATCAGGGACGGCACTTTCCGCCTAAACTAGATTTTTGCTAAGAAGGGACTTTCTGCAAAATCAGAAAAACGGAAAGTGTTGTCCCTGATTAGCCTGTGCGGACTGCACAGGCTAATCTGGGACGGCACATTACGCAATGCTTTAAACCCCTTTTTTACAGAGCACGGTCCATATATAATAAGTTTTTGTATACCTCGTTACCCAAGATGAAGTTATTGTACGGACATGCTTTACTTTGTCGTCAGTTTTTTTTTAGTTAGGACCCGAATGCTTTAAACCACACATCAGAACGATAAAGGTTGGTTTATTGACTCCCAAGTAACGAACATGCAAAGATGTATGCTAACATGATTTGTTATGCATTAGTACAATTAAACTGAGAAATATGTTTACTTTTATTGTGATCAAGTGGCATTCTAATAAACAAAGTGATTGGTACACTTTTACCAAGGTGAATCTTACAATTTCCGGGGCCGGTATTTTGGCGGTCACGATACCGGACAGGTTAAGTTACCTCCAGATTCGCCAGTTTCCGCCACCACTACAGCACGAGACCAGAACTTAACCCAATTATGCCCAGTGGACCCTCCCATTCTTCTAAATTGGATCAATATATTTTTTGGGATTTCGTAACGTTAATGCATATAACGCGCCATTTGTTACGTGACGTTTACGCACGCTTTCCCGTCGTGACGTCACGCCCGTTATTTTGTTGTTGATATTATGAATTGCAAGTAAAAGGTTGAATCTGGATTTCGCTCCTTATATTTATTATCACAACGCCTATTCCGTCAACATATTTTGGTGCCGTGACGAAAACCATGACGAAAATCAACGATCTAGAAAAGCAACTGAGCCAGCGTCTCGGTTTAAAGAAAATCATTGAACGATTTATTGAAAATTGGCAGAAGCGAAAGTTAAGAAGATGACATGTTACAATACGAGACTACCATCGAAGCACTACAGAACAAAGTATGCAGTCTTCAGAGTCTAAACGAGAAGATTCTTTCGCTTACCGACGCCGAATCTACACCGGACGAGATGCTGGAATCCGAAGAATACACATTCGACTTAGAAGTCAAACTGCGTAAATGCCGGCAATATCTTTTCAAAAAATCTACCAGCAAAGATTTTTTTTTTTTTTTTTTCATTTTTTTTTTATTCAATATCATACATATAATGTAAACATGTATATGATCACACAACACAGTGATTGTATAAAGCAATACAGTTCAGACATGTTATACATATACAAGATACGCTCATATATATATATTATTTTTTATTTTTTTTTAGAGAGAAAAGAAAAGAACAACAGAGGAATAGTTGTGAAAAATGATGAGTTGTAAAAAGTCGGAAGAAAGCATACTGTATTTGTGTGTTTTGTTGTATCTTCACAATGATCTTGTCAGATTGAAAAAAAAAATATATATATAGACATAAACAAAACTATTTTAGAAAGATAAACTAACATCAGAGTGAAAATGTATATAAGTGGACAAAACATTATGAGAATTTAATCCGATTCCATTTTTGTTCAAAGATTTGTAATGTGTCATTACTGAGGGCTATTTCTTTATCAATCTGGATTTTTAGTTAAAGACTATGGACAAAACAATTAAAATTTGGTACTTGTTTTTTGTACTTCATGTTTAAGATAAAATATTTCATCAATATAACCATAAAATTCACAATATTATTACCGTCTATTGATTTCAATGAGTTAATTCCGAAACTTACATTTAAGAAAGATAGTTTAACGTTTAGTTGCTGATGTTCAAGAAAAGATGTTAATTGATTCCAAATAGGCTGGATGTGTTTGCACTCCCAAAAAAGATGTTCTATAGTTTCAATGTTTTCACTGCAGAAGTCACACAGATTTGAGTTAGATAATTCGCATTTATAGAGATATTTATTTGTAGCTATAATTCTATGGATGTATTTATATTGAAAATTTCTCAGTGTGCTTTCAATAGTTGCTTTATATGGCATGGTAAATATGTGTTTCCAATTAAGTTCATTTTCTCCAAAAAGGACTTGCCATTTATTTTGGATTTTGGAGTTTTCCGTAGGGTTTTTAATTTGGAGTTTGTAAAATATTTTATTTGTTTTGTTTTTTCTTCCAAGTATGTTTTCTACAAGTATTGTTTGAGTACATGGTGTATTATTTGTATTGATTTCAGATTTAATATGTATGGGTATGCTTTTGATTAGTGTGTAGTACTTCAGAAAATTATTTGAAGGTATTCCGTATATGTAGCATATATTATCAAAAGAGTAGAAATCCTTAATTCTGTAGTCATATAATTGGTCGACATATTTAATGCTTCGTTCAAACCAATCTTTATAGAAAAACGTCTTATTGTTTGAAGTTATGTCTTTATTGTTCCATAAAATTGTTTTACTGCTGGTTTGGGTTTCTAAGTTATGAGTGACATCACTCCACGCTGATAGAACATCAGACAGAAATATGTTTTCGTTTGCAATTTCATGTAAGATAGTATTGCTGATGTTACATTCAAAGAGTAAGGAGTCACCATATTTTTTTAGGATTTTCTGGTAGAACAATTTCCATTTACTCGTATTGGTATTATCTAGGTATCTTTTAACCCAGCTACATTTGATTGCATTCAAGAATGAGTCAACGTTCGTTAATTGGATACCTCCATTTTCTACAGATTGAATTAACTGAGTTCTTTTTATTTTATCAGGCTTACCGTCCCATATGAAATTAAATATTGTTGATTTTATATCGTTAATAACATCATTTGGTGGATTTGGGAGAACTGTTAATACATATATTAATTTAGGAAGTGCAAACGTTTTTAATACTGTGTTTTTTCCGATTAGTGTAAGTTTACGATGATGCCATGATTTTAAGCAGTTTTTAAAATTTTGTAATTTAGGTAGTATGTTTTTAAGAACTGTATCCTTTTCATTATTTGTGAAAGTAATTCCTAACGTTGTGGCTTCATCGGATGTCCAATTAAATTTCATTTCTTTTTTATATAGAACATTACTTTGTTTTAATTTACCTACTCGTAGCACGGTACATTTACTTTTGTTTAGTTTAAGACCCGATGTCATTCCGTAAAGGGTTAGCGACTCTATTAGGTTATGGAAAGAATCGTAATTGTCGTTTAAAAAGTAGGTGGCGTCGTCAGCAAATAGGGATTGTTTGATTTCTTCGTCAGGCTCTAGTGATATGCCTTTTATGTGTTTATTTGATTGGATGTGATGTGATAGATACTCGATGCAAATAATAAATAGCGATGATGAGAGTGGACATCCTTGTCGAACCCCTCTTTCGATGTTAAAACTGTTTGAAAAAAAGCCATTGTTAATGATTATACTATTAATATCGGTATAGAATAGTTTGACCCATTTAATGAGACTTTCACCAAAGTTCATATTTTCTAAGCAGGAGAACATAAATGAATGATCAAGCGAATCGAATGCCTTTTCAAAGTCTGCAAAGAATATTAGACCAGGACTATTTGAATAGTTGAAATAGTTTATGCATTCTTGGATAAGACGAACGTTTTCACCAATGTAGCGTCCTTTTATGAAACCAGATTGAGATTTTGAAATAATTGATGGTAATTTTTTTTTTATTCTGTTTGCTATACTTTTAGTTGCAATTTTATAATCATTGTTAAGTAAACTTATCGGGCGCCAGTTTGATAAGGATTCTAAGTTTTTTCCAGGTTTTGGAATAAGTGATATAATACCTTGTTTTTGTAGCGTAGTTAAGTTTTCGTTGTTAAATGAATAGTTAAGTGAATTAATTAGATGTGTTTTTATATCATTCCAGAATATTTTATAAAATTCGATTGTGATGCCATCTGATCCTGGGCTTTTGTTGTTTTGCATTTCTTTTAGGGCTAATCCACATTCATACTCATTAAGTAATCCGTCGCACAGTTGTTTTTCCTCCTGGTTTAAAGCGTGATGTGTATTTTTAAAGAGGGTGTTATTTTCAACATTTTTTCGTTTATAGAGGGTTTCGAAAAATAAACGTTGTTCTTCTAGTATTTGAGTTCTGTTTGTTATATCTTTGCCATTGACTACTAATTTGTGTACAGTTTTTTGTTCACTTCTACGTTTTTCAATGTTTGCGAAATATTTTGTGTTTTTTTCATTGTGTTCAACATGATGAGCACGCGCTCTAAGTATTATTCCATTGAGATGTGTATGATAGATTCCATCTAATATTTGTTTTTTTAATGTTATTTCATTTTCAATGTCGGTGGTATCATTTGTGTTTGTTTGATGCAATTGTTTTTCAAGTGTTTCAATGGTTTTGATGGTTTCAGTTTCAAGTTTGTGTGTTTCTTTTTGTTTAAATGATGTGTATCTAATTGTTGCGTTACGTATATTTCCTTTAATTACTTCCCATAAGGTGTTTGGGTTTGCATCTTTATTATTTTGAACTGTATTTAATATTTCCTGTTTTATTTGTATTTGATATTGTGTATCTAATAAGACGCTGTTGTTAATTTTAAAGTATCCTGGGCCTCTTTCAGGTTGTATATTGTGCAGTTTAAGTTCAACTAGAGAGTGGTCAGTCATAAATCCTGGTTTTATGTTACATGTGTCAATAATGTTGCAAAGAGATTCAGATATTAAAAAATAGTCTAATCTACAAAATATTGTTGGTTTTGTGTTTGAGTGCCAGGTGAATTTGCTTTCGTTTGGATATATTGTACGCCAGATGTCTATCATATTGTAGTTTTCAATTATGTTATTTAAACTATTTCTATTTTTAGGATGAGTATAAAGGTTTCCATTCTTTTCGTCTAATAATGGGTTAAGAACAGTATTAAAATCACCACCGATTATAATGTTTTTCTCTTGGTTATTAATTATGAAGGATTGTAATGTTTCGTAGAATGTGGAATCATCTATGTTAGGGCCGTAAACATTGATTAATGTTAACTCTGTTTCGTGTATTTTGATATCTATACTTGCTTGTCTGCCAATTATTATTTCGTTAAAGTTATTGACTGTGATCCCTATATTATTTTTTATCAGAAAGGCAATGCCTTGTTTATTAGTATGTTGTCCACTAAGATAGATGTCTCCGTCCCATTCATCTTTTAAGGTTTGTGCTAAAGTATGTGTCAAGTGACTTTCTTGTAGTAGGCATATACTATATTTTTGTTCGTCTAACCATTTGAAGATTTTAATGCGTTTGTCTTTATTGTTTAGCCCTTTTACGTTCAGAGTGCATAATTTAATCATTTAAAAAGAGGGAGGGTGTGTAAATATTATTATGTGGGTTTGTCCAGTAAGTTTCTATTTTCAAGATGTCCATACATACATACAAAAATAGAAAGCAAAAATTAGAGATACAAAAATATGAATATTCTATAGACATGAAGAAGTGAGAAGAAATAATCACAGAAGTGAGAAGAAAACACAATATAAAACTTGTCCCCAGTAGAGACATACAAAAAAGGTCAGTAAAATACAACATGTGAATATACAAAAACAAGCAAATGTGCTAATGCAAGGTAAATTGCCCTTAGTGTAAGAAATAAATTATATGTATCTTATGTTCAATTATATACAATGATTTCTCAGATGCATACGTATAACTTATTTGCAGGATAAATTTTAGCAATTCATTATTTATTTTATGTTGTTTTATTGTATTAGTTATATTTATTATAAATACGTATATACATTCTTATACACACATTTATATATATACTTATATGTGCAATCATTTAAAAAATAATTATTTATTTAAACATTATAATGCTTTTAACTATAAGAGTTGGTTCAGTAAACCGCCTTTTAAAATGACATTACTTTGATGTTACTACCCCGTGTACATTTATTCTCGGGGACCACAGAAAAATTTCGAAGGTAAACAGTATATCTTTTTAAAATAACCACAGTTTCTGTCCTTAATAACATTTGAAATTTTACCTTAAAATCATACATTACACAAAAACGGAATGCTCGTGCAGGAACTACTGCTTGCCGTGAGTGAAACATGGTTTCGTCATTTGTCATGTTTAATATTGCACAAAAACATAATGGTTGGAAAAGTGTAAGATAAAGATATCGGGTAACTGATGAAAATGCTGATCGAGATCTCTATTTTACGAGCGTTATTTTGCATAAATTACATGATACCATCTTATCATTATCCATTCGTATTATAAACGAAGACATTTTCGTTGCAACACCATATATATATATAATAGTGTTCTCATTTACTGCAGTCAATACACAATTCATTTGATATTCAACCAAACAAACAGGCATTGAAAATTTAACACAAACATACAATGTAAACAACAACATTTAAAACACCATATATATATATATATATATATATATATATATATATATATATATATATATATATATATATATATATATATATATATATATATATATATATATATAATATAGTATTCTCATTTACTGCAGTCAATACACAATTCATTTGATATTCTTCCAAACAAACAGGCATTGAAAATTTAACACAAATATACAATGTAAACCATAACATTAAAACATATATTTTAACAAAAACATAACAGCAGGTCAAATTAAGAACGATAAATTGCCCTTCATATTAGATAATACGGTGTGGTTGCTTAGCAATTCAATATGTAAAAAAGAAATATATAATTATAAAAAATAAGCAAGTGTAGTATTAATCATTTTCACTTGTCTGTGTAAAGAAAGTTTTATTCATAAGGTTTTTTAAAACAATTTTACTTTCAGAGGCTATTGAATAACAACAGAATGCAAATATTGGTATAAAATTTTACAAACACAAAAACAAAAAAACTTTTCACCATTGCTTTAATAGCTGTGAATATGAAGTAGCACTCCTTTAATCAATTTAAAACTAACAACAAGTACAAATTAGCTGTGTAAAACAAGAGCAGCAATGTTTTGAGACAGAAAAATATGTACTATTGATTTTGACTTGCAGAAACGAAAAAAAACTACGAGTTGAGTGTGTTTTATCATCCGAAGTGATACAGATATATATGTACACTTAATTTTAGCTCGTCAAAATAGTCTATATGCAAGAGTTGAGCATGTATTTTATGTATTTTATGATTCTGAATAAAAGATACATATTATACCTGGCACACATTTCATGACAATCAAGAAAAGGCCATTCTGTATTTAACAATGCAATAAAATACTGATCAATTAATTATCTGTCATCGGTCTATGCTGTTATAATGATTTGGTACCTTTTAACTATTAGAGTAGGTTCAGTCAACTTTAAAAACGACCTAACTTTGATGTTACTACCACGTGTACAGTTTTTCTCGAGGACCACGCTGAATTTTAGGAAGTTAACAGTATATCTGGACAAGAATCACAATTTCTTTCCTTTATACCATTTGGGATTAACACCTAAAAATCATACAGTACATAAAAAGGAAGGCTCGTGCAAAAACTGCTGCGTGCCGTGAATGAAACATGTTTTCATCAGTTGTCATATTTGATATTGCATAAATCAGAATATATAGAAAAGTGTAAGATATGATACAGGGTAACGAATGAAATGCTGATTCAGATCTCTATTTTACGAACGTTTTGCATATTTTATATTATGCGACACACAAGACGCGTTTTAACGTAATATACTGTATGTTTGTATTGTACATATTAGGTTTTTAAGGGAAAGTTATAATGTATTTACAATAGATTGATTAAATACATACAATATAACGGTGAACACAGAGTAATGGTATTTTACATCAGGGGCAAACTAACTGTTTACTATAAGTTGATTTAGATAATGTGATCCCCCCCAAATTGTATACAACTGTCAAATTAGTTCTTATTGATACAAAAGAACGGCAAAAACAAGGGTTACTTTAATTGTGATGTCGGAATAGCAAGTAAATTTCGAACCGATAAAAGATATACAAGAATTTAATTGTAATGTAATAGAAGGTAAATTTCAAACCGATAAAAGGTATACAAATTTAATTCCACAATTTGCAGGGTACTCCTTGAGAGCGCTGTAATCCACTCTAGACACTGGCTCCCGTCTGAAATTTCTTGCTTCGGTTCCGGAAATCACTTATTGTGTTATTGATATTGTCGAATATGTCAAATTTAATCCTTTCCTCGGATGTCGTTTGTCCGAAAACTGCACCGTTGAAAAACCAAGCGTTCTTTATATCTGGGTGTAAAAGTAATCTGCTAATGAGTCCTTGATTTCTCTTAGTTACATCATCTACAAGTTTGTAACCTTTTGCCTTCATCGGGGTCCGTTTTTTCATGATTGTCGACTTAGCATTGTTGTTTTTAAGTTTCAGAATAATGGGTCTTGTTGTTCCCTTCTTCGATGGTATTCTATGTATGGCTATAATGTCTTCTGGCTTGAGTTCAACGCCTGTCGTGGTTTTCAGGATGTTTGAAACGGTTTGAATAAGCATGTTTTCTGATTCCTCTGATGTTTCTCTAATGTTCATAATTTTGACGTTGTTCTTGCGCGAATATTGCTCATTGTAATTCGCCATTTTCAGTGCTTCTCTGCTTGTTTCAAAGTTTTTATTAATTTGTATTTGCAGCTCAGATATTGCCTGTATGTTATTGTTTTCTAAATCAGAAATCTTTTGTTTCAACTGTTGGTTTTCGAATTCAAGACCTGTTAATTTTTCATTTAGTGTTTGAGTTTGCTTGGTAACTTCTGTTTCAATTGTTTTGGCCATGGTTATTTCAATTTTTCCCATTATCGTGGATACAGTTTTATTTATTAAATCTTCAATCTCTTCTCGCTTGAGAGTACTTTTGATATCTTCCCTCAATTCGCTAAGCCCCTCGGTTAAATTTTCCAGCTGTGTGTTGATATTTGAAAGCTCATCCATGCTTGCATTAGTACTGTTACTAGAGTCCGCACGTTGCTTTTGTTTGCTGGTTTGGTTTGTGGTTTCTGTCCTTTGAAGTTTAATTTCTGTTGCTCGGATTTACCACTATTACCGCTATTACTCATTGTTATATTGAAACTGTATTCACGATTTTGTATGCTATAATCCAGTCAATACTGACAATTAACTAAGCCACTGAGCCAATTATTAACAGGTCCACTGTTCACTGTTGCGCGGCGAAATAATCCAATTAGTTATTTTGTATACTGAATAGGTCCGATAGATCCAAAAAACGTCCAGGGGTTTTCTCAATGCACTACAAAGTCCACTTTTTTGCCAAAAGATATTCCACAATTTCACAAATTTCACTTTTCCCGTCCGTTTTATGAAATTAATAATTTAGTCCCTGTATAGACGACACATTTGCGGATTATTTAATACCAAACATGACTACGTTCTGTCATTATTTCTAATAATATAGGGCAATTTTAAACGGAGCTGTGATCAGCCAAACATCACTGATCAATTCCCGCCTAGAAGAACTACCAGCAAAGATGCTGAAGTTGTACCAACACAGAGATGTGAAGCACAGCCACAAGATAACCAGTCCAGAAACGAAAATTCATCGAACAGCAGTCGTCAACCTTTTCCCGTGCCCAGTAGCTCGAATACACAATTTAGCAAACTGCCTTAACTGACATTACCAAAGTTTGATGGAGATTTATTACAGTGGCAGCCGTTCTGGGATTCGTTTGACTCCTCTATTCATAGCACCATTACCCTGACGGATGAACACACGTTTGGATATCTCAAAGCTCAGCTTGAAGGCACAGCCGCCATGGCAGTGCAAGGGTTTGCACTCACGAACGCGAATTATATGCGCGCCGTCGATTTATTGCGAGAGCGTTACGGACAGCAGAGTAAGATCATTCATGCCACGATGCACTTACTAACACTACAACCGCCCAATTCTACGGTCAGCAGCCTGAGATTTTTCTACGACAGAATGGAAACATACATCCGGGGTCTCGAATCGTTAGGACAGAACCAAGACATGTATGGCAGTTTATTGGTGCCGGTGGTGCTCGACAAACTACCCGCCGACATTCGGAAGAATCTCGCCGAGTTAACGAGAACAACGATTGGATCTTGCAAGACATAAGACGCGCGATCAACAAAGAGATTAACATTCTTGAGATCGGCAGCGGAAGCTTGAAATCCGGAAGCGGAAGCACACAACGCGACTGCGTTGTTCCACGCCGGTACAAGAGGTAAGGGGTTTCATCTACTACTGACTACAGTGATTCCAAGGCACGAAAGTTTCCTCAAAAATGTGCATTTTGTCAGAAAAATCACCACAGCAACGAGTGCAAAACGTATCCTGACATGAATTCACGACTTGACGTTTTGAAGGAGAAACAGCGTTGTTTCAGTTGTCTTGGTAAACACTATCTGAAACAGTGTAAATCAAGATGAACCTGTCGTTTTTGTGACAAGAGACATAACTCAAGCATTTGCTCTAAGAACGCAGTGTTCAAGTGCTATTCTACTGGTCGACCGGAAGCAGCCATTTTATATGCAGATGCCGGCAACGCAAGAACTGAAGTGTTGCTGAAACAGCGGTAGCGGAGGTAGGATACGCTCAGTACTCGGCATCCGCCAATATATTACTGGACGAAGGGGCACGGCGAAGTTTCGTAACCGAAAAAATCGCGAATGAAATTAACTTACCTCGTACCGAAACTGATACCATTCAGGTAGCCTCGTTTGGAAAACGAAGTCAAGAAGTGCGACACATGGATACTGCGGAAATCTACCTTAAGACAGACTATGGTCATAATATAAAGATGAATGTGCTGATTGTACCCACCATCGCGGTTCCTATTCATACTGTGTACCGAAGCAAGTAAATCGTGGAAGACAGAGTAATACGTGGAAATGGTCCCACTGCAGTGGCCTCTAAGATAGGATACTTGTTGTAAGGTCCAGTGAATCAGCGTCCATCCCATGCTCGTGCAGAATACGTCATGAATGTTATGACTTTGCCGCCAAATTCAAACGACATAGATCGGTTCTGGAAACTAGAGAATCTTGGTATATCCGCCGACGAAAACGATGAAACAGTCGTCAGTGTCATAAAAGAGTATCAGAAGACACACATATCTTTCAAAGATGGCGAGAACGAGGCACGGTTACCATGGAACCAGGAATTCGACAATTAACCTTAACGAAAAAAGGAACAGAAAACACAATACAGCGTTTGAGTAAAGATCCCAGTGCATTGAGATGCTACGGCGAAATTATAGCAGACCAGGAAAGAAGAGACGTTATCGAAAAAGGACCGGAAGGCGAACTGTTGAGGAACAACAGACAGGTCCCAATTACATTCCACATTATCCCGTGCAGAAATCCTAAGACACGACACCATTGCGAATTGTGTATGACTGCAGTTGCCGCCAAAACCGAGAGTCACCCAGTCTGAATGATTGCCTGCAGTCAAACCCACCAGCTCTTAACGACTTGACATCCATATTAGTCAAGTTTCGACTTAACGAGTTTGCGGTTAGTACCGATGTCGAGAAGGCGTTTCTACACATTGGACTTCAAGAGTGTGACAGAGACGTCACCAGATTCCTGTGGTAAAGTGACCCATCTGACGTGAACAGTCCTTTACAGACGTACAGATTCAAGACAGTTTTATTTGGGGCCACTTACTCGCCTTTTATATTAGACGCTACACTTCACCTTGAAGAAAACAGTGATAAGTGGGCGAGCAAAATAATGAAAAAAAAGACCTATACGTGGACAATATAATGTCAAGCTTTTCAGACGAAAAGACAGTGCTTCGTATTTCCGAGATGCTCGAGATCTCATGTCTACAGCCGGTTTTAACCTACGAGCGTGGGCATCACATAGTGCCAAGTTGCGGAAATTAGCCGAATCAGAAAACGTATCGGACTCAAAACCGACTACAAAAGTGTTGGGTATGAATTGGAACACGTTGTCAGACGACTTGGGATTTCCTGTCGCCCCCATCAGAGCGACACCACAAAAGGCTACCAAACGAGAGATTTTACGACAGTCGTCAAGAATATATGACCCGTTAGGTTGCTCACACCAGTGACAGAACGAGCGAATATACTGATTCAAGACATGTGGCGACAAAACTTCGACTGGGACACGATATTACCCGACGACTTTCAACATGTGTGGAGCAGTTTAGTCGGCGAGTTGAATGATGTAATGATGATGCGTGTAAACAGACACTAAATCTGAAAAGAACGACAACTCTAACCTAAATGTAAGTCGCTCGCTTCACGTGTTCGTGGATGCCAGTATGCAGTCGCATGGAACGGCAGCGTACCTCGTTAATGGGAGGCAATCGACATTGGTTTTGGCAAAAAAACGAGTTGCGCCGTTGAGGTCGATTTCTTTACCAAAATTAGAACTTACGGCTGCCCTTCTGGGAGCAAGATTTACAAAACATCTACAGGCCGTTTTAGAATGTGAAAATGTGTTCCTGTCGTCGGATAGCCAAATCACGTTATATTGGTTAAAATCCGATAAGTCCAAGACATTACAGCGATTTGTGAAAAACCTAGTGAATGAAATACACGAGCTGACCGGAAGGTACCAATAGAACTACTGCCCAACTATTCT